>NC_056732.1:1121879579-1122002079 GCF_019279795.1 Protopterus annectens | reverse complement strand
TTATGTACTAATGATGATAATTTTGATTTAGAAGTAGAGAAATTAAGTAATAATTTACATAAGAGAGGGTATAAGAAGGAAGTTGTCCAACAGAATATAGCCACTAGTATACAAAGGAGACAGGATAAAGCTAAGCCTTGGTATTCTAGCAAGGGTAATTCCACTATGACACATAATATTGATACCACTGGGCTGAAGGATTCAGTGTGGATGGTATTAAAATATAGTAAGAACATTAAGTGATATATGTGATATAATCCAGTGCAACTGGAAAATTCTTTCTTCCAATGATAAATTGAATGCTATTGTAGGAGCTACACCTAGCTTCACATTTATGTGCAATCAGAATTTAAAGGACATGTTATGTCATGAACGTGTACCTTTCCATGAGTTAAGGTTATCTGCCACCAGACAGGGTACTTTTCCCTGCAGGAGTTGTAAGGCCTGTCCACTGATTAATAGTCAGAATAGATTTGAACATCCTGTTACCAATAAAAGCTATGCCTTCAATCTACATGCTGATTGTCAGACCACAAATATTGTTTATTTGGCTTTATGCAGAAATTGCACAAGTTTCTATGTTGGTAAACTAACTGCAAATTAAAAGACAGAATTTTGAAACATATGTCCTCTGAACGGCTGAAAGATATACATAATGCTCTATACCAACATATTGAGAGTAATCCAGCACACAGTTTCTCTTTTATAGTTATTCAAAAGGTTATTTTGAATGTAAGAGGTGGAGATGTAGTAAATAAAACTGAATATAATGAAATGAGATGGATTTTAGAACTGGGGGCTGATCAACCTCCAGGCATAAATGGAACTGTTCCTTTAAAACCAGCCCTTAAGAAATGGAGGGTAAAATACTGACGTATGATTGGTTAATTGGACATTTAAATTTGTTTAAATATTGTTAGATTTTTATTCATTTTGTATGCTCATCTGAAGAAGGGCTCATCCCGTTGGTTTGTTGCTCTGTATTTTATGTTCAAGTATTCTATACTGGAAGCTTTGGGATTAGAATTGCAGTCTTAGGTATGTTTCGCAGCTGAATTCTTTTTTTGTTATTTATTACCTGCATTTTTTTAATGAAGTCTCAAAGGAGACAGAGAGATAAGCTGGTATTTATACTCCGGGTCTTTGCAAGTGCATAGCAGTCATGTGCGGACAGTAGATCTGCATGGATATGTAAATAAGGTCAGCAAAATGCACATGCAATGAATACATAAAAGCAAAGCAATTTCTGTAATTATGCCCATTTTTTATAAAAGTGTGAATTGTATAAAGTTCATCCTTTTGCAAGTGTGAATTATTTTGTTGAATCATAAGTAGTATATGTCATAGTATATCGCAAACAAGTATGGCTGAGTGCAGTCACACTCAAAGCATTTTAGAACAGCTGTGGACTGCACAGCAACTAAAAGGGTTATTTTGTTTCTTAAAAAAAGCAAAGGGGTTATAAGTTTTTGATATATGGATATCCTTGTGTGTATACTCTGATGGTTTCATTAAAGAGTAGAATGGAGGTGATAAGACAGACTGAGAAAAGGAGGTGGGAGAGGTTGGGCAGTATGTTTTTACATTACCTTTATTATTATTAAGAGGGTAGTGTGGGTAGGAAATCAGGAAGAAGCTGAAGGAGAAATTATAAGGGAAGATGGGTTGAGGAAGTGCCAACTGTAAACCCAGTCTACAGAGCCTCAAACGTGTCCACTGCCAGATAGTGATGCAGTGGAAGACCCTAATTTTGAGGGGGTAGGGGCTTCTGTTGGTGTGGTGGTTGTCACCAACTGGGCAAATATGTCTTCTACAAGCTTAAGAGAGGCTTTGACTTGCTGAAGTCTTCTGTCCACTATCTCTACTAGTAAGTCTCAACCATACTCCAAGTCCCTCTTTTTGTGACACTTGCCAGACTGCCATGTGCTGGAGTGCATGCAGGTCCAGTGCCTCCACTCTGACCCTGCAAGGAGTCCCCGGATGGGCAGAGGGTGAGCTGTCCTTAGCCTGAAAGGTACATGCGTGGCTTGCCTCTGAGGGTTTTGAAGCTGAATAAAAGAAGAAAAACTGGGAGAGCAGTAAAACAACAAAGAAGAAAGAAATGCACAAGCTAAATAAGAAAAAAAAAGAAAAAAAGTGTGGGGAGAGACAAAACAGAAAAAAGTGCAATAAAGCCACACAATACTGTTTAATGCAATTTACCAACACAATAAAATACTGCAGAAAATGTCTTTATTGAAGTAAACTTGTGTATTGGAAGTGCTTATGCATACAACTGGGAGCAGTGATTGGCGAAGTGCTGATGTACCTGGGTAGAATGTGTAAGAGTAGTGCTTATGCATACTTGTGATGAATTGAAATGCCAGGGTTTTTTGTCTTTCTGAAGAGATGTGTGTTTAATCTATATACTGTACAAACAGAGTTTACTGTACCCAGAAAACAATACAAAAATAAGAAATCACTAATTATTGCAGTTAATCAAGATAGCAAATCAGAGTATACAATATTTATCTTGTTAATGAAGTCCTTAGTTGCATTTCTTTCAGCTGCGAAGCTATAAGAACAACATTGTCTTCAGGAGTACGACTGAAATCAGTTTTAAAAATATTGCCTTATTACTGTTCCTGCTACCCTGAATTCTGTATAATAACTTGTAATTTGAGCAGTTAAGTAATAAATACCTTTTGGACACCTGTTATACTTAAGAAAAGACTCAACCAGACATTTGAGTTTGTCTCTTCTGCTGTTGGCTGTTGTACAGTATTTCTTCCTGAGCTATAAGCAAAAAAGAGAATTATAATTTGTCTAAATTTGAATATATTCCATATAAACAAAATGTCTTATATATTTTGTGAAAGCATTTCTTATTTCTTTTTCTTTTCTATTTTTACTGCTGTATGCATCCATGTCTGTTATTAAAATATATTACTTATATTCTAGTGAATTGCGGAGGTAACAGGGAAATATGAAGGAAGTCTTGTTTTTTGTTTTTAAAAGAAATTAATGTAACACTCTGTGGAGTAGCTGAATTGTAAAGGCTGACATGTATCAGTTCAATGAAGTGTGCATTTCCTTTTCTGCTTAACAGTGTCTGATGTATATTAAATAATAGTAAAGTAAAATGGCACATGCCTGTCAACTGTCTACATATTCAAAGTGTGTCCAGATTTTTGCTTCATATTTTTGGTCTGTTCCTTGTAAAAGTTGTAGTTTTCGGGCACATCACTGAGGACTGAAGTCACTAAATAATGGCAGTCATCTGAGTTTCAGACTTCACATCCTTCTGGAAATGCACATTAAAGCAAACCCTGTTATTCTAGCAACTTTTTTAAGTTTATAACAGCAATAATTAAAACTTGCCCCTGTTTTAGGCCTTTGTTCCCCCTATTATATCTGGCTTTGTCCAGATTGTTTCACTCTAAGAAGCTGAGAGATATGAAACAGCATGTTCTCAGAAAATTTCTGTACTGCTTATCGTTTTAGCAAGGTATCTAGAATGTGATGAGTATCATTTTAGCCATATTGTATCTGCAGGTAGAAATACTTATGAACAGACAATTAAGTTAAGCAGTTATTTTTTTTTTGTATTTAGGCATCTGTCTTCATGTAATATTTATCTTTTACAACATTTTTCCCTGAAATGGTAAACAATTCTTTACACCTGTAACTGCAACTTTTATTTCAGAACTGTATTATAATCCAAAAACTGTACACCGAACAGATAAAGAAATTCAAGACCAGGCATGGCAGCAGAACCAAAACCATTTAATGCAAATCCACACAATAATGAAAATAGGCACAAGTAACATACTGTCACCAAAATCACAAGGTTAAACGTTTTCACCTGGAACATCCCCAGCCTTCATCAGAACAATGCAAATGTATGAATCACTACTATAAGTATTAACATCAGTCATTAAAATCACAACCATTAGTACAGTTAATAACAATTTGCAATTTAAAGAACCCTATACAGTCAATTCTAAAATGAAATATGTGCATTTGTGCCATATATCCTAAACTAAGTTAAAAAATCCACCATAAATTAAACATCATCACATGAAAAACCTGCATGCAGTCAGTCAATCAACAAAAACATGTTGTGTAAATATATGTATAAAACAAATCATTTATTTAAAAGTATTGTAAGTTTCTAAAATATTCCCATTTGTCTTGCTTGTAAAAATCATATGGATATATATAGTGTGGTTCATATTTTAGTAACGCTCTTATAATTTTGCTGCTCTCAGTTTCAATATACTGCTGATACTGATTTGATCATTTAAACCTGGGGTCCTTCCTGAATCTAACTTAAGCTGCCAGAAAAGCTCCCTGTATTCTAGCCTGGCTTCCCAGCATCCTCCCCGGGGGTCGATGGCCACCTGTTCTAATACAAAGAATTTAGGTTTCATGTCATTACAAACCCTAGAATGCTTAAATAGTGCATTAGATTCTTTAGCTTTAGTTACATCATACACATGTTCATACACTCTCCTCCTCAAATTCCTCTCTCTTTTCCCGATGTAGAAACTACGACAAGTCTCACATATCATGAAATAAACCACCCCTTTTGAGTTACAGTTGTAAACACCTGTGGCTCACACAGTATTTCCTGGATGGTATAAAAACTTCATGGCTGTCTAACATGTAACTACATTGGTTACATGACCCACATTTATAAGTCCCCCATTTACCACCATCATTTGAAATGTTTTTGGTCTCATTCATTTCAAATAATTCTTTTAAATTGGTGTCTCTTCTTCCGGTAGATTTCTCCAGGAGATAATTCCTTGTCTCCTCATTTACTCTCAGGATAGCCCAGTGTTTCCTCACAATATCCACCACCTGGGCAGAGGTGGTAGAAAAGGTGTGTATAAGTGTCCCATCATGACTGTTGTTTACTTTGTTCACCTGACCTCCTGTCATCCTTCCATTTCCCAACACTGGAAAATATAAAGTGTCCCGGTCCCTAATTACCTCCTTGACTAGTGTGTCAATAAATGGTTTGGGGTACCCCCTCTCCATGAACAAGTGTTTCAGAAATTCTACCTCTTCCAGGAACACCATCCTCTCACTAGTCATTCTTGATGCTCTAATGAGTTGTCTTTTAATAATCCCTTTTTTTTGGTTATAAGGGTGTCCACTATCATAATGTAGGTATGAGTTGGAGAATGTGCTTTTTCTAAATAATTTGGATTGAAAACACTGGTTGGCATAATCTTTGCAAAGTGTAACATCTAAATAATCTATCTTCAATTGAGACAAAGTATAAGTGGATTTTAAAAATTCCAAAGAATTGTTGATGTAACAAAAAAAACTCTTGTAGAGTTTCTTCTGACCCTTCCCAAAAAAAAGAAAGATGTCATCAAGAACTGTATTATATTCAGTCAGCATTACTGATATTTGAACATTATCTAAAAGAGTTACAGAGTTAGCTCTACAGATTATAGCATTTCCATACTTTTTACTGGCATCTCTATTTATTACTGTAAACTGTTAACACACACCACTTCTTTTCATCTTTCCTCAAAATATGGATATCTGATTATATAAATGCTATTTATTTCTTGTGCATTTTGTAATATCACCTCAAATAAATATTTTCAGTTAAAGATATCTGACTGTGGAACCACATGTACTAAATATAGTTTTAAACCCCCTTTTGTATTTTTGATATGTAAGTTTATATGGATTTAAAACAGAATTTTACTTACTATAGAACTCTGGCCTTCTCACCAAAATGTGGTCAACCCACTTTGCCATCTGGTCAATACTATGCTTCTGCAAATTGTCATACCAGTGACGACACTGCTGAATGGGGCAGGTTTTGCCTGTTAGGGTTGACAGGTGGTCACCCAGCTTCTGCCAGGTATCGATTTTCTTCTATGTACTGTCATTCATTCGCATCTGGATCTTTCCAGGTATAAGTCATGTAAAAGGTGGAGCACTACTATGGTATCTTTCTCAGACCAGTGAGGAGCACAACCTCATGACTTCACAGGTGCTGTCAAATTTTGGATAGCCAGAACCAGAAAGAGGAGATTGTGGTGAGCACTGTATTAAGCAGGGTTATAAAAACCTCTCCCTGTTGGGTGTGACATTATCTTGACCAAACCCTTTTTGCTAGCATGCTCATTAGACCAGGTATTGATAATATGGGTCTATATTAGATAAATGAAAGTTTATCTTACCAAACGCTGACATTATCGAATATCCCGGAACTCGAAACTGCAATTGTGGGGGGGGGTGTCCCCCACACCCCCCGCTAAATATATATTCCAACTCTGAGATCGTACTACAGTGAGGAAAGGGCAAATATTCCCATCACTGTACTGCGATCTCACAATTCCAGTTTCGGGTTCTGGGATTTTCGCTCATGTTAGCATTCGGTAAGATAAACTTTCGTTTATCTAATATAGACCCGATAATATTGGCATATTTGGTGTAGCCAAAACTGCTTACTTAGTCTGTTTTTTCTTA
This sequence comes from Protopterus annectens, assembly GCF_019279795.1. Classification (NCBI taxonomy): domain Eukaryota; kingdom Metazoa; phylum Chordata; order Ceratodontiformes; family Protopteridae; genus Protopterus; species Protopterus annectens. Next base: position 1,121,995,599 of record NC_056732.1, on the reverse strand, counting down.
AAGGAAAAAAACAGTTACCTGTCCCTTCCAATAGTTATGAATTATCTCTACGTTTATCTATGTTGTTGTGTCTTTTGGCTTTTCCCGGTTAGGGGTCACCACAGCAGAACTCCGGTCCGCTAATGATTGGCAGTAGATTTTTACATGCCGACTTGCCAGCTCTGATGCACAACCTTCAACGAAGGTATGCCCATTCATGCATGTCTCCACACAGAAGACGCTCTAGCTGAGAAGCGAACAGGACAACGTCTTACTCTGAGGCGACAACACTACCGCAGCACCACCACCGCAGTCGTAAACAGTAATGGTTATTGATAAAACATTTTTTTGTTACTGTAACAGCAGTATGTTTCATGCCACCCCCCCTTTTTTAAATAAAGGTGGGGAAGAATTAAATGTGGACAGTAATGTGAAACATTATTTTTGGGACTTTACATGTATCACTTGTTAGGGTGTGATTAGGGATTCACCTTCACACTGATTTCAAACTCACATTCAGATGAACTCCATTTTGAATTTTTCCAGTTGATTCTTATTTTGGTGCATTTAGGGCAATCAATGCATCTCTGTGAACAGCTTGCAATTGCTGTGGAGTGCTGTGGAGATCATAAACATCCACAGTGCATCCATGTCTCTTTCAGATGCATTAATACAATGTGGGATGAGCATTCACAATCAGTGAAATACTGAAATATGCCTATGTATTTCATAACACGCTTGTGCAATACAGTAATTCATAGACATGCATATAAATTAGCCTAATTTTCATAATAACATGCAAATCAGCCTGAATTTATGCCACAAGGTTGAGCTTCATCATATGAACTCACCAATGACTAAGATAGGTAGCAAATGTGTTAGGATACGGCAGACATCAAAAAGTGGGAACAATTTTATAAATGAATTATTACTTAGTAAGAGACAAATTAGCAGTTGCTGTCATATTGTTTTAAAGCTCATCTACAATACATTTTGAAGTGTAGTGTGCATTTAATAATACCATTGCATGACTGGTAGTTTCGGTCAACTGGCTGCAGTTGTCTGACATACGCTGTTCTTTGAAATTGTAGTAAATCATTAGGTCCTTACAGAAGTCAGTTTTTGTGCATACCTGAAAAATTATTATTGCAATTGAGAAAATTTACTGTGCAAAGTACACAAATACACAAATTTGATAAATGTGATGTTTTGCTTCCGTCAGTGAGGGAGGAATACATGATAATGGCAGATAGTACAGTTTGGTTTTGGGTTAATTGCTGTCAGTATTGAATAAACTGTAGTTATGCAGTTTACATAACATTTCTTGTGGTGTATTTATTTCTGTGGATGGCATGAATAGCAGGCCAATGGTTTATAGTTTAACAGCTGATGTCATCCAGACAGTAATGCCACAAGTGTTTTTTTTAATAAACATCTTTATTAAATTATCAAGTATGACATAGGCAATCTTACATTTATATAAATGAAAAACAAACAACATTGACACCACTTTAACTGCAAACATTATACATCACAGACACCATTAAAAGAACTGTAGTTGCCATTTTTTTTCTATGTAGTTTGCTCCGTCCCTTTTCTAAAGATCCCAATTCCAGTTGTTGTATCTCTTTTACTACATGCACTACTTCTAGTAAAGTTGGTCTATACTTTGATTTCCACTTTCTAGTAACTGTTTTTTTTTTGGCAGCCACCATAATTAGACACACCAAGGCTTTACTATGTCTTAAGTAATTCCAATTCTGTATCATAGCTCAAAAAAATGATCTTCCCAGTCAATCCAATCGGCTCACCCAGCATCTCCAACAGAGCAGTTCGCAGGGAATCCTTAAAGTTTGGCCAGCTCACTACACTCCCAAAACATGTTTTCCCAGTTACCTCTTTCTTGCCCATCACACCTCTGACATTTGCTCTCAACCTGAGGGAAATGTCTACTTGGGGTATAAAATACCTATGTAAACACTTCCAGGCAAAGATCCTAAATCTTCTAAACTTTGTTGTATATTTGGGAGATATACATATACTCTCCCATTGTCTCTTTGTAAATTGCTTATCCAATCTCTCTTCCCAATATTTTCTAAGCTCCTCTGATTGTTTCTTATAATTATCATGCAATATTTTATATGTTTTGTTATTTATTCCATTTTTAACAGCAGGTTCTGTTCTAGATTCTATTAAAAACTCTGCCAGTGCTAGTCTTTCATTTAGGACCCTGCTATTTCCTTTCTTTGCCTATACTCTGATAGCAATCCTTGACAGGGAAGGTAATCTCTCACCTGCAGTCAAAGTAAATTCTTGACCTCTTTCCATTCTATTACCTTTTCCTTTCTAGTTATTTGCTGTCAGTACCTTGGTTCCTTTGCCAGTTTTCTCCAATAAATTCCAGTTCAATCTTGTCTATTATCTGTATCCATAACCACAGTCATCCCTATCGGCAAAATCTCTTTTCTCCATTCTTGTGCTGGTTTTGTTCTTAGAATACTTCCTGCTGATTTATGAATATAATACTCTGTATGATTTTGGTTGTTCTCCTGAAGAGTCTGCATCCAGAATCCCAATCTCTCCTTATTTATTGAGGTTCCCCCTGTATCATTATTATTCCTTTCCACTTTCAATTATAGTTTTCTGCCTGTGCTATGTATAAGAACCTTAACTGTGTTGCTCTAAAATACCCCCTCAGATTGGGTAATCCTAGTCTGCCTTGTTCTCTTGGAAGAATCAGCTTATCCCACTTGACCGTTGATGTCTTCCCTTCATAGATAAAACCCTTCAACTCTTTTTAATTGCTATCCACAGCTTCTTTTCTGGTTGATAATAATATGTCTGAAGTGTATAAGACTAAAGGGACTAAAAACAATTTAATTGCTTGTATCTTATTATCCATATCTGTATAACAGAGCTTCCAATTTTTCAGTTTTGTATTATCTTTTCTTTAGTCTCTTCCCACATATCCTTAGCTGCCACAACAGAGTCATTTCTAATCCATATTCCTAAATACTTCATTTTATCATGTCCCCAAAAATATGGATATTGTTGGACCAATGCATGTGTGGGTACAAGATTTACCACTATTGCCTTTATTTTAGCTTCATTAATTTTGTATCCCAAGAAGATTTAAAACTTAAAATGCTTCACAACACTGTTATGCCACAAGTGTTTGACAGTAGACATTTTTTTCCTTTTTTTTTTCTTGAATAGTACTAACGGAGAATAAGGGATAAAGGCACAGACATGGTAACTTGAGGCTTAGGATACATGGAAAACATATTTTTGGTAAAGGGGAACACAGACAAGCTGAGAAAAGCAAAGCATGGAGACAAGTAGTTGTTAAAATCAATGCAGTTGGAGGCATAAAAAGATCACTGGCATAGTGTAAAAAAGGGAAAATTATATGGTAGGACGTGCTAGAAGCACAGTCAGGCAAAATGCAATTTCCAAGACCTCTGAGGGGCTCTGAATCTTAATCAGTTAACACAAGATGATGAATACCTTCTGTCCATCCGTGGGGATGACTATGATACAGAAGATGGCTGTATGACTGTAATAATTACGAGTGACATGGGTACTGTTCCATCAAACCAAAGTCTGCAGCAGCATTTGCAGTCATGAGCTCATGAAGATTGGTTTAAAATGTACATCTATTAGTCTAAATTAAATGGTGACAAACACTGCTGTAATTAAACACATCACAATTCATTATTATTAGGTCACCCTTGTAAATTCGCAGATAAAGAATATAAAGGCAGACTGCACCATAAGAATCCCACTCAGCTGCTTGTAAGGATACTATACCATATGCTGTCGCATTGTTATTTATGTTTTGTAATGACTTCTTTTACAGACTTAGCATCAGAAACAAACCATTCAGCTGTATCAGTAAATATGGATGAAGTCAGCAGTAGAATGGGTGTGGCTGCTGCTGATGATACAGTTATATTTAAGTGGCAGCCTGAGGGAAGTGTCAGGCAGTACACAAGTTTAATGACAGGTTCTCTCACCTCAAAAAAATCTTACTAAATCTACAGAAACTGACAGTGCATCACAAAGTCAAACACAAGCTGACATTCAGGAGCAAACATGCACTTCGAACCAATGTCACCACATGCAGAAGAACAGTTTGAGGATGATAGCAGGCAGTTTGAGGCCATGTTACCCACACTGACAACATTACAAAGAGGTGCCAGATGCAAACATTATTTACAACTACCCAGAAAACATGCAAAGCATTGGCTGCACAACAGGAAATGTGCCATGACATAGTTAGGGCTCAGACCACTGCAACAGAGAGTTAGCTAGAAATAGGCAAAGTCTTACATGGCATGCGTGAAGATTTTTGAATTGACAGAGAGCAGGGAAAACGCCATGATATCATTGTTGCATAGCATTAATAGCAGCGTCCATTCTTACAGTGTGAGGACATAACAGAATCAAGTTGGACTCAATCTTAAGAGAGGCAGGGGATGGGGAACTGTCCAGACATATGTGGGAAATCACATGATACTAACACTGGTTCTCAAGACAATAATGTCAGCATTCATAGTGAGCAATCACAACACATTGCTCACAGGCCAAGTTAGTTGTCATCTACACCTAGAAGAACCTCACATTCCTGGTCAAGGTCACTGTCATGCAGCAGTTTCACTGACAGCAGGATCACCTTCCTCCTCTAGATCACACCATCAGACTAACTCACCTAACAGTTCTTATGGTAGCACATCATCCAGACCAGTTGCACCATCACCAGGCCTATCTATAGGAGATGTGTATGACTCATTTGATCTGCAACTACTGTGAATTATATTCATTGATGAATCTTTATGTTTAGTTGAAATAAGGTTCTGTTGGAGGTAGGGGTGCATATATCTGTAGATATTCGCTTTACAGCTATTACTTTCACCAAACTCAATTTTACAATCATTTACAGAACTTTCTATTTCATTGAAATTGAATTTTGGAGAGGAGAAAAGTCTGTGTACATTTTTAAGTACATGAATGAACACTGGGAAAAACAGTGAGACATGGATGACAGTTCCTTCTGCTTAAAGTCGTATAAGAAATCACAGTAGTAATGAGCAAACATTTTAATGTCCAATTCATCACAAGGAAATTACACATTAAAATAAGCATCCTGTCATATGCACTTAACTACTGCCAGTACACCCTCATCACTGCACAAATGACAGTTTATGAAGTCATAATTGATTTTGAATGACAGTAAAACAGAAATCTGATGTGTAGTACAACATAATTCATTATACAAAAAATGGCATATTTATCTGAATTTGCTATAATTGCCAGTACTGCTTTCTATTGCATAGTAAATAAATAATTAAACAAAAAGTTTTTAATACAGCAGGTGCAACTGTTGATTTATTTAGTGATATGATGCCTTTTAGCATCACTGAACAGGAATCAGTGAACAATCAGTCAAACAGCTAATAATACAATCTATTTTAAGATGATAGGGAATATCAGATGAACACTGACAGCAGACAGTGCACCACATAGCATAGCACACAAGTATCACTGCATGCATCAATTATATTCTATGTATTTTGTTTACCAAAAAAGGAAACACAAATCCAAATGTCCTGGTCCATAGTTCTGGATGAGACATCACTTCTTAACCTGTGCAGCCACATGCCATGCATGAGCCTGCTGCATGGAGTCCCTTACTACTACTGCGGCTGGCCATTATTAGTGAAAGTAGGACTCGAACTGGGAGCTGTAGTGACAGCATGGGTCACTTCACCTATTTGACCATTGCTACATGTGACAGGTGTATTGTCTTGAAGGGCACCCCTGGACTCATCCATGCACCTGAAATGGCTCTTCAGGATGTCAAAGACCCTCTCAATGACAATATGAGTCTAGGACAGGGATGTGTTATAAGTCTCCTCTGTAGCTCCAGAAGGGATTCTCACCAGAGCCATGAGCTATGGCTGCAGTGGATTTCCAGCATCTCCTTTTAAAGAAAAAAAGAGAGAGTGGTAGGGGAGACAAAACAGGGAAATGAGCATTAATAGGCAGTAATTATGTTTAACATCAATAAATGCATAGTAAAAAAATTCAGCTTAGCATCAAGATGATTGCTATGCATCCTACCACGCAGTAAGAGGCCATAAAGTTAGCTAGTGGGCCAGATATGGGAATCATGTGCACTGCCAGGATGCTGGGCAGAGACATCGATGATGCACCCCATTCATCGCAAACTATTTGGCAATTGATGGAATGGTAGCCCTTCGTATTGCTGTAGCACTCACCATGTGGACCAGGAGGAGCCCTAATTGCAACATGGGTGCAATCTATGTGCCAAGAGTGCATCCAGGATCTGCTTCAGTATCCTCAAGGCAGAAGCCTGTGAGATCCCCAATGTGTCCCCAGTCTGTCTCTAGATGGTCCCTGTAGTAAGTATAGTGACAGCTATACATACTTTGGTGTTCACAGGAATAGAAAGCCCACGCATTTGTACACTGCCCCTATGGGGGTCAGACATGCTCACTAAGACCTTTATAATATCCCTGTTCACGCTAAGCCTATGAAGATTTTATTGATTATCAAAGTTATAATGAGTTATCCTTTGCTAATATTTTGTCTTCTTGGCCAGCGAGTGCCACTGGGTACAAATGGTTTTGGCCCAGCGAAGACAAGCAACTCCAAACTAAGAATAACAAAGCTCACTGTAAAGGACAACATTTTTGCCAATTGCAACTCTTATAAATGTTTCAATACATCCTTTTTTATAGCACATCTGTGACAAGTGTGCGAATACAGGAAAATTGACTACAAATTGCAAATGGCTTAAAATAATTTCAATTAGCATATGAACATTTGCATCAATCCTCATTTTCATCTCATCATTTGCATAACTTCATTCAAGGACATGATAAATTGGTATAAATGGCCTCTATGAATTGTGGCTCAGCTGCTGCTGTTCGTGCTTGCCCTCAAACTCCTTAACACATTTGGGTAACTAACTATATTGCCACAATCTGACATTTTAGTTTCTTACTCTGTTTTTATTAGAAAAGCCTTGGTGAACCTCTGCATAGTATGCTAAGTACAATAATGGCCTAAAATACTTCTCATTACATTAGAAGTAAAAATCTTACTTATTTCTCCTGCATACAGAAGCTTTTTCTCTTTACCCTTATGACCCCTGCACCATTTTAGATTCATGTTCTGTAATGTGCATTAAAAGAAAAGAAAGTTACCTGAAAATCTGCATTAATATTAAAAAGAAAAAACATTGACTCAAGTAGTCAAGACACACCCCAGGATTCTATAATCTCTGTGTAGGCTTTGCACAGAGCCTACACAGAGTTTACATGTTAGCACAATGATGCGTGGCATATGGCAGAGTGCACTGCATATTAATGAGGTGCTGCAGGTCTAAGAGAGGTTTTATGGCTGACAACACTGTTACCAGCCAGGAAACCATGTAAGCAAATTCAGATATCAATTCATTAGAAAATAGAACGTCTATGGTCCTCGGATTAGCACAAAATGCCACAATGACCACCAGGGCTTCACAGATGTGAATCTGTTAGTTCAGCATATCTCCACAAAGGCCAACGTAATGCAGGGACATTTAACCAGACATAGTGACATAATTGCCATAGATGTTGCATAGACATGTAAAATGGAATGCAAACATACCAGTCATCTCCTTAAAGCAAGATATGAGGACAAAGGCATACATAATGGGGGAACAAAGGCCCAAAAATAGGGGCAGATATTTAATATTCACTTCCAAACTTAGAAAGTTGATAGAATAAGTAGGTTGTACATTAACATGAACTGCCTGAAGAGCATGGTGTTTGAAACTCAAATGTCAGTCATCAGTCTCTGACTTCACTCTGCAATGACATGCCAATGATTTGCCAAAAAACAAAAATGTAATAAGACAAAGATCACAAATATGAGGCAAAATCTGGACATTCTGCACAAATCAGCACAGTTGAGATGTATGTACTCAAATGTATGTAATATTGAGTCACATAAGTGTAGATATCATCCCAGTGATATGGCAGAAGACCACAAATTTGATAAGGAAAACCTCTGGACATCCTGTGAGTATCTGGACAGTTGAGAGGTATGAATGTGAAGTATATGGTCCAACACCGTACAGGACAGTGTACCTACAGGGCAGAGTACTGTGATATCCCATTCCTGGCATCCTGTACCAAAGCTGTTTTAATGATATTTAACAGGACATGGGACTGCCATGTAAAATGATCACTCGGGGGAAGTCTGTGTATTGAACAGAGACGCGCAGATGAATTGTAGGAATGAACAGAGGGAAAGAGGCCAGGTGAAACTCCCTCATGTACAGCAGAGGAGGGCATGTAAATGGAAGATGGTTGTAGCAGCAACACTAAGGACATACCCATATGGTAAAGTACAGACTGTGCATTAAAATATGCTGTCTGTGATTGTCAGATAAGGTGACATAACAATAGGGAGGAGGTCTGTGTGTGATAAGTATCCATCTTGATTAACCGATCTCTGTCAGAAAGTTACGTTCCCACACTGTGGAAAGCATCACATATAATTCCCCTCCACAAAGGTGGACCCTCCACAGAACTAACCAATTACCGCCCCATAGCTATTCTCTCTCCACTCTCCAAAATACTAGAGAGATGCATACACTCTCAGGTCTCAGATTACCTCCTTACTAACAACCTCCTTTCCAGTACTCAGCATGGTTTCCGACCAAACCATAGCACCACCACTGCCTTACTCTCCTTTACTAACACTATCCTTCAGCATAAAAACAATGGCTATCTCTCCTCTGCTACTTTCCTAGACCTATCTAAAGCATTTGACATGGTCCCGCAGAAACAACTTATCTCTGTCCTCAATAACCTATCCTTCTCACAATCAGTCACCAACTGGTTTCAGAGTTACCTGTCTGACCGCCAACAATCCGTTGTATGGCAGAATGACATATCTCACCAACTACCTGTCTCCATAGGGGTTCCCCAAGGATCCATCCTTGGACCCCTACTCTTCTTTGTTTACACCAATAATCTAGCCTCTGCCACCAAACATGGCACACTCATACAATACGCAGATGACTTAACCATCATCTGCTCAGTCCAGTCCCTACCAAAACTGCAAAAAGTCACACAGGAAGCCTTTTCCTCTGTTGAAACTTGGTTATTCGATGCCCAATTAATACTCAACCCAAACAAAATTAAACTACTCATCTTCCAACCCACCAAACATACTCAAAACAACTCTCACTTTAACATCACAGCAAAAGACAACACCACTATATACCCAACTGAACACACCAAATTGCTAGGAGTGGAAATAGACAATAAACTAAAATTTGACATTCACATATCCATGACCATAAAAAAGTCCACAAAAAACTAGGAGCGTTATACAAAAATAAGCAATTTCTCACCAAAGCAGCAAAGATTTCAATAGCAAATTCCCACCTTATCTCCACCCTACTTTATGCCTCTCCAGTCTCCAATATATACCAACCTAAGGCAATGCAATCTAAACAAGCTAGAGACCTGCTACAACAAAATTGCCAAATTCGCCACAGGGGCATCCTACCGTAGTCACCACTGTCTCTCACTTGCTGAACTGGGCTGGCTGGAACTCCCTCACCTCCTTCAGTGGTATCAACTCTCACTCACCCACAAACTAGCAAACCATCCACTAAATGTCCCATCCCTCCAGAATCTACTCCAACCCTATCGCACCACCAGACCACTAAGATCCAGCAACAAAAATCACTTGCAGATCACTAAAGCTAATAACTCTGCTGGTGAAGCACTATTCTCTTGCAACATAGCCAAATTATGGAACTCCCTTCCACCCACAATTACCTCCGTACCATCATGCACCCACTTCAAAACTTTACTAAAAGCGCACCTAAAACATGCTGGCTATGCCCTTGCAACTCCCACTCTAATATCATCCACCCCATCCAACCACTACCTTTCTTTCCACTCCACTAACTACCTTGATTATAGCAAGCTCAGATGCTCATAAGCCTAGTACTTATTATACAGCAGGAACTTCTCATTGTAACATTTGTTAATGTCTGTTATGTACTTCACAGATAAAGATTCTAGTTGTCTACTGATGTAATATGTTCTTCATCTGTAAATATGTTGTAAGTAATTGCTATGTTAAATTGTTAATCGCTATGTAATCCAATGTAACTACTGTCTGTTTATTTTAACTGTGGAGCTTTTCTCCCCGGGCCTCCGCTGAAAATGGACCTACGTCCAGTCTGACACTCCCGGTCAACAAATTTAAATAAATACATAAAAATAAATAAGCATCCTTACATGAATAATGTAGAGGACATCTATCAGGTATCTGACATACAATTGGGGTAGTGTGCATATTATGAAGCTGTGCAAACTGATATGCCTGAATATGAGTGTACTGTCAGCAGAGATCTACAGCAAGGTGGCCACAGGTCAAGGATCATGGAAAACATTACAATAACCAAGCACAATCATAGACAATATCAGAATAATACCACCACTAATCCCATGCCTCTGACATAACATATGTGAAATAGAGTGATAAGAGATGAGTCTGCACACACACACTTGAAAAACTATTATGATACATCCACATTCCTGACACTGTAACTACTGCTGGAGGTGTTAGGAGGGGCACTGCTATACCTGTATGTGACAGCATGGGCAATACAGGCTAGTTGCCCTGTGTGTGTATATATATATATATATATATATATATATATATATATATATATATATATGCATGTATATATGGCACAATTCACACTGTCATGAAAGAGATACATGCCATTAATGTTGTCCAACACCTATGTATGTAATGTACAGGTAGCACACATGCATCTGGTGTAACAACTTGATTGGTGTTCCACACCATCAGACAGTCATGCATATTCCATAGAACACATACCTAGGTATGGCCAATAAACTGTGTGACAGCACACTCTGACAAAGTTGGTACACTTTACTTACACATCACTGGAAGATGTGTAGGGAGGTACATGAAGAAGGGTGCATTGTGCACAGTTATTAGTGTAATGAAGGCTGGGAACCATGAAGTTATTATGGCCCCTAATGAACATGTCATTCACATACCCAATAGTTGTGTTACATTTAAGGAAATAGTCAGCACTGTGACCACATGCTTGTGGATGTACCACTTACCCTCTACCCCAGGACAAAATTCACATACCTATTGGTCTGATTATAGGGTGTGATTTCCGCATTATACTTTGGTGATGTGTTTATTTCCTGATTCAGCAAATCCCTTAATGTTTATTGTCAATGCAGGTGTTGTCATGTCTGTGGCAGTAGTTTTTGATATGTGTTGACACTGTCTGTATTATACTAATATCACAGTTGGAGTCAATGATTGCCCAAAATCTGTGGTCCTTCAAGCTGCAGTTTGGTCACAGCATGTATATGTCATCTGTGATATCCATCACTTAATACCTGGGAAGGAAATGGCCTATCAGACACTCCTGATATACCAACATGATCACTGGACATGAGATATATGTTATGTCACACATTTCAACATAGTGAGATGCCACGTTTGTCATATACTGTTCTACCCATTTGGTGCTATAGCTGTTTATGACCACATATAACAGTGTTGATTGAATACCTTAGTGTGGATTTGTGTTACACTCCTGGGAACTGTGCTTGGCCATTCACTATTTGAACTGTATTTCTCTACAGTTCAGGCTAATGTATATGGTCTTTGGTTTACCAAGTTTGCTGATTCTTCCATATTGTGTGCAATCATTGAGTCCACCAATGGTGATAATATAGTACAGGAGGAGCTAACACACATAACTGAATGGTGACAAAGACACACATTGTAAAAGTAAATGAAGAAATGTGTGTTTGTAATGCTGTCCATCTGAAAAGTTAAGTTCCATGTTAATCACAGCATTGGTAATAGTCCTACACTGCAGAAACCCAGTGATAAAAGCACTGGGAACACATGTAGATAGCAATCTGAACACCAACTGCCAAGTGTCCACACTGCTATTGAAAGCATAAGTTGTGCACATCATAAGTCACGTCATCATACTGAGATCTTAGGATTGTATGAAAGCACTGTAGTCAGACCTCATTACAACATTAATAGAGTATAATGCTCATTTTTTACATGTACCTCACCAGACACATGTAGAAGATGGAGAGACCACAGGGCTTTCTCAGCAAGATAACACAGGGCCTACAAACCATGCCTTCATGTATATGGATAGGTTAAAAGCCATGTCACTGTAATCCTTATTGTATAGGATGTGGTGACTTCTGCCTGGCCTTCAGGCCAGTCTCTGACCCTGCCCTGGTGAGAGTACTACACATCCAAAAATGTGATATAGTTGATGACACTGGTAGTGTCTGTTGAGGAGAATATAACAGTGTCCCACATACTGTTGTAAAATGCTATCTGTAATGTCAAGCAACATCTCACACACACACACACACACACACACACACACACACACACACACACACACACACACACCCAGTTGACTGCAGTGGGATCTTTTCGACAGCTCACACACACACACACACACACACACACACACACACACACACACACACACACACACACACACACACACACACACACACACACACACACACACACACAGCTGACTGCAGTGAGAATAGAACCCCTACTTATCTAATCACACAGACTATAGATCCCAGTACTTCACGCAAGTGCCACAGCTCAAGACCAACTTGGACTGTGTCAGACATTTTATAGCTCATGACATCAGCAGTGTCTGTTCAGGAGAAGATAACAGTGTCTCACATGCTGTAAAATGCTTTCTATAATTTCAAGCAGCAGCTCACACAGGCAGACACGCACACACACACACACACACACACTCACACACACACACACACACATACACACACACTCAGTTGACTGCAGTGAGAATAGAAATAGAACTCCTACCTAGCTAAATACACAGACTACACAACCCAGTACTTTATGCAAGCACCGAAGCTAAAGTCCAACTTGGAGTGTGTCAGACAATACTTTATAGCTGATGACATCAGCAGTGACTATTGAGGAGAGGATAGCAGTGTCCCACACACTGATGTAAAACGTCCTCTGTAATGTCAGCAACAGCTCATACACATCCAGATGACTGCAGTGAGACTAGAACCCCTACCTATCTAAATACACATGCCACAAAACCCAGTTACTTTATGCAAGTGCCATGGCACAAGTCAGATTTATGCAAGCGTACAGGTGAACTTATAGTAGATGACATCAGCAGGCCATGTGGGAGAAAAGGCTTTGGGTGGCCTGCATTAACTGGATGTGTAGGCATGTGCCCGCATTAAAATACTGACAATCTATGTCACTGGAGAACTAACTGTAGGATACATACTTCTGCTCTGCTGGCTAGACACACACACACACACACACACACACACACACACACACACACACACACACACACACACACACACAAACTTGACTGTAGTGAGAACAGAACCCCTACTTACCTAGGGACACAGACTACAGAATGAAATACTTTATGCAAGTGATGCAGCACAAGTCTCATATATAGAGACATGCAGGTGAACTTATAGCAGATTACGTCATCAGGCCATGTGGGAGGCAACAGGTTGGGAGGCCTGCATAGACACATAGCATCATAGGTTCATATGAGGCTACTAGCCTAAAAGCATTAGGGTGTTTAGAAGCCTAGCTGTGTAAAAACACAAATACCCTTATTGAGCATAGTTGGATGGTCGTTCTTAGCTAAATGAATTTGTGAGCAGTAAAAACTGGCCCTGTCTATGAGGGACATAAGTGTTAGAGAGGAAAAAGAAAGAACTGAATGAGATTTAAAAGACTTTGAAAATAATAAGGTTTATTCCTGGCAATGGAAACTAAGCTCTGGTTGATCTAATGGTGAGCGTAGGAGTTAACCATTCCAATAAAGTGTGTGAGTCATCTGTTTCTTCAGCAGACACGTCTTTGAATAAGAAGAGTCTTTCCTTTGAAGATGTGCATTCACGGGAAACAGTAAATATTGTGGAGAATATGAATAGGTGAAAGAGGACCCCTTTTCAAAGCAGGCATGGATGAGGATGAAGGGGTCAAGGAAGAGAGAAGAAATTTTGAATCCAGTCCCCTATCTTGATGTTTCTTTTCCTTTTGCTGGGGGAAACTTGGCCTTAAGGGTGAGCAGTGACATTAAGTTAAATGTTTCTTCTATTTTGCTGCAAATTATTAATTTGTCTGATTTATCCATTTCAAGTAAAGAGGAAAATGTACTGTTAGGGAGAGCTATTTTTTATTAGCAGATGTTTTGTTGGATGTGAAAAGATTTTGTCATAAACTGCATTTAAGAGTATATTTCTGGTAAAAGTGTTGCATGAGTCATTGTGACGGACAAAGTTTGCATGCAGCAAAGGATGAAGAAGAGCTGTTGAATAGCTAGCTGTATGAGACTGATCTGTATTATGATCTGTTGTGTTTTGGGGAAGGGGAGATGGGGATTTGATTGAAAATGAAATTGATGAAAGCATTGATTATGTTTAGTTGGATGAAATGTTGAAAATGTTAAAAATGCTGAAAATTATGTATTGAATACTGTTTCTTTTGATGAGCAGGGGAATAGAGGGTTTTTTTTTTGCACAGGATATGGTAAATTAACTGTTCCTAGACTTCCTAATATTAGTCATTATATGCCACACAAAGTTTCATCTGCTGTCAGATTATTTGAAAATATTTTGTGTAAAAAAGTAGAAAATGCATTTTTTTAAGTTTATGTGCTCTAGTTGCTGTATCTTTCGGCTTTTCCCCGTTAGGGGTCGCCACAGCGGAACTCCGATCCGCTAATGATTAGCAGTAGTTTATGTGCTCTAGTAAGAGTTATAATTAACTAAAGAAGAATGGATGGAATTGCATTTTCAAACAAGCTGACAAAAGTAGCAATTGGGTTGTTTTGAATAAAGTTAAATATTTTGAAATGATTAAAAAGCTTTTATGCAATCCACAGAAATATGTTAAATTAATGGAAAATCCTGTTAACGCATTTAACTCTGAATTACATGAGTTATTGGAAAGAGATGAAAGGTTGAGTTTTCTTGGGGAAAAGGATATTAAGAAATTGTTTATTAGTGAACCTAAAAACCCAATTTTTTATGCACTCCCAAAGTTGCATAAGGATTTGACCAACCCCCATGAAAGACCGATTGTTTCAGGGGTGGGTTCATATCTACAAAATGTTGGGGCTTTTTCTGGATTTTTTCTGAAATATTTACAGTAGGTCCCAATGCATATAAAGAATACAGTGGAGTTATGTAACTGTCGTAGAGATATTCACTGCCAGGATTATTACTATTGGGCTACTGTGGATGTTAACTCACTATATACTAATATTGAGTTGAGATGGGGGTTGGAGGCTATGTGTAGGATTATGGGAGAGGGACCTTGTACCTCTTTTTTTTAGTGTCTATTTTGGAATTTTGTCTCACCCATAATTATTTTTGTTGGGAAAGAAATATTTTTCTTCAAACAAGTGGATCAGCTCTGGGGGCACCTTTTGTCCCCACATATGCTATTATATATATTGGGTGAATTTGAAAAGCAATTTATTTACCCAACAATTGTTTTTGGTGAGAGGATTATTTCTTTTAAAAGGTTTATAGATTACTTATTTTTTGTTCGTAATGGTAGTCAGGAACAGTTTCAGTTGTTTATGGAAGAACTAAATAGTAATTCACATGGGTTGAAATTCACCTATGGAATGGGCTCCAAGTCTATTGTATTTCTAGATGTAGAATTTTATTTAAAATAGGATATGACAATTCAATATAAACCTTACAGAAAAACATCAGTTGTTAATACTTTTCTCCATGCTAGTAGGATGCAGCCACTCCCCACACTTGATAAAATCACTCCCTTATGGTGAGCTTGGCAGAGTATATCATAATACATTGGAAGATAGACTTAGAAAGAAAAGTACGGGTGAGTTTAATGACAGGTTATTATCCCAGGGTTATTTATGTGATTTATTAAATAATGCTAGAAGGAAGGTCCTTCAAAAATTTGGGGAACAGAGGAAACTTTATGGAAATAGGAATGTTAGATATAAATTCAATTATGAGAGAAAGGAAAAATGATGAACGATTATTCTTTGTTTCAAAATGTTCTTCCTTTTCAGGAATTCTGGAAAGGATAGTTACAGATTTACGGCACACTGTGTGTCAGGATGTTCAGGTGGGTAGGCTGTTCAGTAATTTGAAAGAATTGCTAAATTTTAACTCAGGGACTTTGAATAAGGGAGATAAAGTGGGGGATAGGGCTTGTGGAAAATGTAAGGTCTACCTAAAGATTAGGAATAGGAACAGGAGAAAAAACTAATGTCAGTAAATATTTAGCTATTGAAGGATTCAGCTGCGAATTCTTTGGAGTAGTGTATGTAACTGGGTGTGGATGTCGGAATATAAAGTGGTATACTGGTCAAACTAAATGTAAGGTTAAGGTTACAATTATGGAGCATTGGGGTGATATAAGGAAATGTAATATGGATAGTCTTGTTGCTGAACACTTCTCTATTGTACATGGTGGTTCTAATTAAATTTTTTTTTTCAGTGTTTAAGCAAGAATTAGATAAACTTGAGAGTAGGATGATTTTAAATTATAGAACACTAGACCCTAGGGGTTTGAATTTGGATGTTAATTTAGTTATTTAGACTGAAAATGAGAAATAGAATAATAAAAAATAATAAAATGATAAGTTAAATTAAATACAAGAAGTTTTTTTTTAAATATGTATGTATATGCATGAATTTTGGAAGAGTTTTGGAATTTTGTATTTAAGTATGAAATGTGTCTTTAAATGATTTATTAATTAGTTGTTTAATTATGGAATTGTTTAATGATGTTGAATAGCCGAGGTACCAGAATTCATATTAAAAGGTGGTTTTCTGGGTATTTGTGTTATGGCTGTTATTTATTTTGGGTTTTTTTTCAGGCATATGGCCAGCCCAGAGGTGACTTTACAACTATCCAACTAGTACTCAAGTTGCACTTGAACAGGGTTATTGAGAAGCACTGCTTCACATGCAGTGGGAGCCTGTTACAGAGGAGTGTGAATTGTGTGGGATATATCTGTCTCCCCAGCATGTTCTGTTTATGTCACAGGCTAGGTTGAGAACACTAGGGCAAGTTATTATTTTCCCATTTGAATTGCAAATGTTCATCGTTTACAGAAGAGCAGAATCATAGACTGCTCAGCAGGACAGGCATAGGTCACCTCTCAGCAGCCTGTATGGTGCCGAGTACAGTGACAGGTCTTTCAGTCTTTCCATGTATGTCATATTTGGAGGCCTGGGATTCTCCCAGGCACAACCCTGTGTTTTCTCCATTTGCTGCAGGTGTCTGGTGAGGTATAGGCAGATGTGAGCATTGTACTCCATTATTGGTGTGATAAGAATAGAGTACAGCAGAGGTATGACTACCCTCATCTTGGATGTGATGTCCATATGTATGATGTGTGCAATGCAAATTGTGTGTGTCATAACTATGGGCACATAGTGATGAAAGTGTCGATTGCTATCAATATGTGTTCCCAAGTTTCACAACACTATGTCTGAGCTTAGGGTGGTGCTATATATATCATTATTAGCAGTGGCATGTTATTGCTAAAGGGGACAATGAGTCATTGTACACTTTAAGGTTCAGTCCGTGAGTTTTGCACCAATCATTAGTCTGTGTCAGCACCTTCCATAATATGTTACCATCATTGCGGGACTCTATATGAGTGGGTCCAGTTAACAGTCATTTGCAAACTTGGTAAACCACAGGCCATCTACTGTCCTCTGCTTCAGGGAAGTGTTTTCCAAACAGTTGAGGGGCCAGCACAGATCCTTATGATATTCCACTGGTGAGTGGGCTAGTGGTGGAGGGGCAGTCCCCCAGTTTGAGAGTTTGTGTGTTCTGTAGTTGAGCCAATTGGCTATCCATCTAGTACTGTATGGCCTAATTCCAAGATGGGAGAACTTCACTTGACATGAATGGAGGATAGTGTCAAAGACTAGCACAAGTTACACCCATACAGCAAGGTGCAATGGCCAAAAGGAAGTCCAACATAAAAACAAAAAATGGCCAGCACTCAAACAAGTGAGGTGAAAAGATTTAATAAATCAATACATACAGACCAGTTCTGACATTATAGCCTTCATCAGTGTATATAAGAAATAAAGTCAAATGTCTTGGATAACTCAACATGGACATTATGTCCTATTATCCCTCATCCAGGTCTTTGGGGTCAGTATCCAAGAAATCCACAAGGGTCAATAAGCAAGATCTACCCCTGACAAAACCAAAGTGGGTAAAGTCAAGTTAAATGTGACCTGTGTCCCTGTGGATATGGCCCATGCTGATTCCTACACTAGCCTTGCAGATAATGCTTTTTACATGTATAGGTCAGTACATATAGTTCTGAATGCTACCAGATTGAAGTGCATTGCATAGCACCCAGCATTTCAGATAACATTTTGTAATGTGGTTGATATATATGAGACACCAGCGTTACAGTGCTTGGTGGGGGAGGGGGGTACAAGCACATGGATGTATTGTAAATAGGGTCTATATTAGAACATCAAATATTTAACAATTCGAATCACTAAAGGCGACCTTTAATGATCGAACTGTTAAAGCATTGAATGTTCAGAAAAACAAATAAAGATAAAAAAACAAAAAAATGGTGTAGGTAGGGGGGCAAGCCCCACTGCACCCTTCACATCCCCGCTACTTAAATATACCAACTCCGAAACCACACTACATTGAAGTAAATGGAAATGTCCCCTTACAGAGATTTCCGTTTACTTGTTCGATGTTCTGCAGTTTTGCTATTCTCATGTCGACAATGTCAGATTCAACATTGTTGGCTTTTGAGAATATAATATAGACCCTTGTATATATGTGGCATATTGTTAGATACCACCCTCAGTTTGAAATGTTTCCACATGCAATTTCATGTCATACACTGGAAATGGAGAATAAACAGCAGAAATACAGCATAATATAAACATTTCCATAGCACAATGAGAACAGGTTTGTGCAACAGTTAGCAAAGTGTATATGCATGAGAGATACTCATGTAGGTAAGCAGTGCACAAATGTGAGGCATATTGCTAAAGCCTGACAGTTACTACTGAGTATATGAAATACACCTGCTGCTTAACTGACTCTGTGGCAGCATGTGTTAATGCACTGATACATTACCTCTTTTGGGCGAGATGGTATTGGGTTCAAATACAGGTATATCTTGAGGAAGCAATTGCAGACAGACAAAGACAAACAAGACCAGAGTCAGGAATGGTAATGGACACAAAAGATGGGGGACACAATGATTAGGGTGAGGGTGGGGACATCCAGAACTCAGGGTCGTCACACTGGATGACAGTGAGAATCGAGTTCTCACCCACTAGACTGTCTTCACTGTTACCTCACTCTGCTGCTGGCTGGAGTATTTGACATCTTCTTCTCCTCCTCCTCCTACTAGTGTGTAAAATGAGGGAGAGCACGCTCTCCAGTCAGCATTGGTGTGCACCAACAGCGTGGAGCACATCCCTATACACAATCCCTGGCATCTCAGTGCAGGTGATAAAATCATCATCTTCGATACTGCTCCCAGAGGGTACCACAGGACTGGCCTCCAGGACAGGACTACTTGAGGGGCCAGATAGTGCAGGGCCAGCAGAGGTGATGCTGCCAGGATGGTCCCCAGATGTACCGGGCAATGAAGCTGGAGCTGGTGGAGGGGAGCAGGCAGATCCTATAGGGTAAGCCTACCTTGCTGTGCTGTGACACATTTAGTGATGTGGTATATATGAAAGACACGAGCACATTTTGATGACATAATAAAATACAACAAAAAATAAAAAATAAATAAAATAAAAATAAAATAAAAAAGAGAGATAAGGGTTGGGGTGAGAGAGAGAAAGAGATAAAATGAGTACCGTCATATGTGACATGTAATGCATTAATACAATTATTTGCCTGAATTATTAACCTTTATTTTAAGATTACCATCTCCTAACAGGGAATGTTTAAGACAGCTAGCTCCTAACAAATGCACACTATACTACAGATTGCATCAAGCACTCCTTGACATGTGCATATATTGCACAAATGCATGTTCCAATTTTACATCAGGCCATGTGTGCCACTGGTATAAAGCTTTTACTTTAAACCTTTAAATTACACATAATTGAAAAATTAACAGTATTGTGTAGTTGAGAAGTTTGGTCTTTGAACCCACAACCTCTGACTAAAGTCTAATATTGTACTCTTGGTTTGTGCTACAGCCTAATACATGCATACTTGCATTTACAGTTGAGATATGCACTTCCTATTTGATACAACTCTACACAATTCCAAAAAAGCAATCTTTAACTTTTAATGCTACAGTAACACTATTCTTCTGCTGCATACATACCATCTACTTCCCTCATCCTCACCAATCTAGCTCCATGGGTTTTTACATTGACCTCCCACTCCATGGTAGCTGTGGAAAAAAACAGAATAGAACAGAATACCATTATGAATACCAGTCTTACCTATATGCAGCTTTTAAGTCATACGAGTACTCTCTGTAGTTGATACATACACAGTGGTAGAATGTCCGCAGTCCTAAATTCCTCATTCCAAGCATTGAGGGTATCTTTTCTTCCACTGCAGATCATTATAATGATGTCTACATTGGTCACCAGTGCACAGGATACCAGTGGCACTGGTTTCAGCCTGGGCCAAACTATTCCAAGCTTCTGACTTATACTGGGAGCCAGTATAGTCCGCTTGCAGAAGTCTGGCAGTATGCTGTTTAACTAGGAGTCCAATAAAAATCTTGGACTGCTGGACACCCCATCTCTCTGCCCTAAATCTGACACTTTCTCCGGAAATGCCTGCCATTTCTACCACAGATAAAGAGCAATAGAGAGGGATGGTTTCCTGCCAACTCCAGTTATCTTGTTTACTGGGAGTTCACACACTGTTTGAAAATGTTGTGCTCCTCATATCATCATGCAAACACTGTGCTCAGCAGTGTGCACCTGAGCACCATGTTTGCACAATGGTAAGTGGAGAACAACAGTAACAAGCAAAGAAAATTCAAGGTTATTGGATGTACAGGCAAATGTGTATGTGTGTTAGACAAATGTGAAGGCTGTGGCATTCCAAATAGCAGAAATATACTTACAGGAATAAAGTACAGAATGTAACCACAGTCATCCATTTGAAAATACATGTGAAAATGCATAGATAAATGAGTATATAACTGACACAGTACTAGTGCCTCAGCCCACATACATTATTAATCAGCTACACCATGTCAGGTGTTATAAGTGAGAGTGACTATAACGGGAAGTGGAACAACAGTAAATGTGCATGGAATATGCTGTATTCAAACCCAATACTATGTGTATGGCAGTCTTACAATTAACCCTGTTGCCACAAGAAGGTTGAGAAAGCACTTGTCTATGTTGCAGTTCATTGCTACAAAATGCAATGTCACAACAGTAAAACAAAGGTTGCACACCCTGTATTAGAACACATGACCATCTGTACTCCAGCTCTACACTTAAGACCTAGTAGCACAGCGGTAGTAACATGACATTCCCTGTTTTACTAATCATGCTTAAGGTCTCCCTGTTAATCACAACACAATGTCACTTATCAGGTTTGTGTGATGCCCAATAATATTAATTGAATCCATCCAGTTTCTACGTACTATGTGGTACATCTCACAAAAACTGGCGAATAAAAGAAAAGAAAGAAAAGGGAGAGATAGTTGAAATGAGGAAAAGCAATCTATGACATACACATCAGAAAATGTTATTACACATGAGATATTTCAACTTAGGTTTAGATTAGAACTCTCACTCCAGTGCACCTTCAGAACACAGGATGGGTGCCTTATCCCTCTTTGAACACACACTAACAGATTTCCAGCAATGAACTTAAGTTAATATGCGCATGACCAACTGCAATGGCATCTACAGTGATATCAAACCATGCAACTGTTATTTGTACCTGTATTAGTTCTGGAGGTAGTGCACCTAGTGATCGTACAACTTGTCATGATTATTGCCTGAAAGTATACAGCTCTTTCTTATATTTGTGTGTTTGTGGTCATTCTTCATTTATCTGAGCATTACTCTGAGACATGCAGTGTGTAAGCCTTTTTTATATCATTGGACTTAAGATGTTTGTGGATATTAAGTTGAAAAAATATCATATGCAGTTGCCAACAACCTGTGACTTGTATGCTGCTTACTTACATTTCCAACCTTACATCTAACACTTTGTAGATTTAACCTGACACACCCAGTGGAAGTAAGACAGCCTGCAGTGCTGCTGTGTTTTTCATCTCTTAACCACTAATCAGTCACACTTGCAATCCATTAAAAACAAACACTGAGGAATTGCCTGCACTAACTTTACATCTCCTAAACGGATCCAACATTTTAGGATTCAGAAATTCTAATGAGTTCATACCTCATTTGCATATTCACCATGCTAACAGGCCTGAATCTACACCACAGAAAGTCAACCATGTAGCTAGACAAACTGATGGTGGAGACACTTGTTTACGTTGGAAAGACTGTACATAATGCTATTTCTTCAGAAAATATCTGTACAGACAAGTACTGTACTTTAGAAGTATGCTTCTATTTTGTCAGCAACATACTGCATATGCTGGAATGTATTTTAGAAATATCTGAAAAATAGGCTTTTACACTTTTATCTGTATGCATTAGAAGTGTACTGATGGCATGGTCATGTTTGTCAAGCCATTTCAGAGGTATACATGAATACCAATGCATGAAAATGGAATTCTGTGTGATAAATATGTACAAATGTTTCAGGGACAGTTCCTTTAATAGAATGTTTAGCATCTCAAGAGTTAGAAAATTGTGTCATTTTCCTGTTCTTTTGGCGAGAGAGCATAGGTTAGCATAGCACTGTTATGGCACAGACAAGGATAGACTGTTCTTTTGTGGGGAGGGAGAAAAGTGAGTTATTGTTATGCCACAAACAGGGATATGTTGCTCTATTAGTGTGATACAAGGATATGCCACTCATTCCTATTATTACACAATACACTCCAGGTTCAAGACTTACCTTGTAATTGCAGCAGTTGACATGCTTCTGTCTGTGTAGACTCCTTTCCATGGCTATATTCCAAAAGTTTTGGACTACGCAGGACAAACCAGCACAGAGTCTATACAGATGCTTTATAGCTTATTGAATAGTTACACCATGTTGCATTAGTTGATTAGCATGCAATTCAGCTGCATATGCTGTCATTAGCATACCTCGGCACTCACTGATTCTAAAACTTTCTGTAGCTGTGTGTGCAACATGCCGTGAGGCACACATGATGAAAAATGATCGTATAGGCTGTATTGAATCCTGGGGACAGTTCATTACAATATTAGTAGTTTCACTCCTTATCACAATATGGAACCTCGTCAGATATTCAGTACATGGTGACATCATGTTTAAATACTAGTGTTTGTCCAATCATAAGCAACTGGGAATGAACCAACAAAACATAACACCCTTAGCTAAAAAACATTATTTGAAATAAAATAACAAAAAATAGCACATTCATAATACAGATTCTAAATATTTTTAATAGTAGCCTTCAACTCTCATGTCAGTAAATCATACAAAATAGTGAAAATAGTCAAAATTGTAAAAACATCCAGTATAAAAAATATTCAAAACATTGAAACATTTTATAACTTGTCTGCTCATAGACCCAAAGTACTATTTACAGAAATGTTGTCATTAGTACCTGGTGACTGACTTGCATTAAGTAACAGTTGTGAATAAAGTTCCCTATATTCTAAGTATGAAGACAAATTTCTATTCCTAACATTATATATAACCTTCTCCAAAAATATAAAACACAAACTTTGTAAAGATTTTACATCATTTCACATATGTACTAAAGGCATTTTTAGGGTCCTTTCTCTTGATGCCATAGGCATGTTGATATATCCTGATCATCAAAGGGTGCTCAGTCTTACCCACATAGAATGCTGGTAGGACAAGCAAGTAGCTACATAAACTACTCACTTTGTGTTACAATCATTTCTACCTTTAGTATTAATAAATATGCATTAATAATAGCACTGTCATTGATGTAGCTACACTGGGTACATATCCCACATTTCTTCAGTCCCTCATTTTGGTCATTAATAAGCGTTCTTTGCGCCTTTCAAAATAAGATTTCAGGTTTTTATCTTTTGGTACACTATGTTAAAAGTGTTTCCCACTTTTACAGTTAATTTATAATTTCAAAGGCATCTTTCCAGTTATTATCAATACCATTGTTTTACTTGGCTACTACTGTTGCTATATATCAAATCAATAGCCTTATTAAGCATGCTTTTCACTGGTATTGTCAAAAGTATTAGGGAATCATAAAATTAGCTGATAAAATATATGCCTAATATCTAGAATGCATTCAGCAATACTTTCTGCCAATTGCCCAGAAAATTTCCTGTTGGCGAACATACCCGTTAAAGTACTTACAAATTCTTTTTTTGCTAATGAGGGAGGTGAATGGCATAATATAAATAACTATTAGAGTGTATAGCTTTCCTATAAATGTTAGATTTACACCTTTCCCCTCTGTGCTTTTGTATATGTCCAAATAGTTACACGGCTCATGAGTGACTTCATAGCTAAAAAGCAAAAACAAAACAAAATGAAGATGTACAATTGATATAATCAATAAATTCTTCAATTTTGTTGTTAGCAGTCCATTAGATCACTATGTCATCAAAATAATGATAATATTTACAAATACATTTCCAATATTTAGAAGAAAAATAGAATTGACTTCCCACCTCCAAAGTACATTAGCAAACACTGATGCACAGGAGTCATCCATCACTAATACAGTAGTTTGTTTATAGTAATCACCATCGAAGTAAACAAAATTATTATATAAGACCATCCCTATGGAAGTAGTAATAATAGTAATTTCATTTTGTAAGCATGTGGTACCAGTTTTTATAGCCTCAATAAACCATACAATGTGTGTATTGAGGGGATAACTAAAACAAGTCCTTCACATCAGTACTTAAAAAAACAACTTCAGTATTACATTCACATCCACCCAAACTTTACAAAAAGTGTCACAGGTTAATTAGCACTTGGGTTTTTTCATAAAAATAATTAGTTTACTATCCACATATTTAGCAAGGGGCTCTGTCTTTGAGCTTCCAGCTGCTAGAATTTGTTTCAATGGAGGAGCCATAATAGACTTGTGCACTTTTGGGATACCTATAGATGAAATTAAAGGGTTGCTCACTTTTAAAAAATCTGTCAATTTTTGGAAAAAGTTTGTAATCCAAAAACATTTCCTCTAAGACTAAATCAAGCCTCCAGTGGGCAATATCCACTTTATTCTTAGATACAGGTCTAAAATAGTTACCATTATATAAATATTAATCAGTTAGCACCTATAGCTCTTTATGAGAAGCTCTGTGAATCAGACATCAGATCTATGTGCCAGAACAACTTCAATAAAGTTATAACCTATTAGACGAAAAAAAAGAAAATAAATTATTGATTAATTTAAGCAAAAACAGGGATATCCATATTATGACACTTGACAATTGTGACAAAGTAGTTATGATTAATGGTTATGATTACAGTAAAACTTATGAACTATTTATATAATGGCTTCTTCTTTGTATAGAAAAGAAAGTTATGCATGTGTATTTACAGCTGGAGCAACCAGCTAAGTGTGTTTTGTATCTGAGAGTCATGACATTATTCTGAGAAATGTGCTATAATATGTCATGCAGTTACATTTACAAATAACTTTTACTGTTACTATACTTAGTGCTATGTAATATCTGATGTTATGTAAATCAGATTTCCATGAAATATGTGTACAGTTATTTACCCAAGAATAATTTCTCAGCTGTTCTTTACTGGGTATAATAGTAGCTTAATAATTCATTTATTGTATTGTATAGTAAGGGATATGTCCAGTAGTATTATTGTTCATTCATTTTAAGTGACAGTTAAAATAGGATTCACAAACTTTACCACCAGCAGTACGCCCTTTTTAACCCACTCAGTAGCCATTTCCAGTTAATACGTAGCCCTACTGCAGTGCTTTCTTCAAAGAGGTGCAGTACTCAGATGCACTGTCTCCCTTGTCTACCGCAAATGGGAATGAGGCATTATAGGGGGAGATGCATATGTTAATTACCCATGTGCTCTGTCCTGGAAATGCCTGTAGTAAGTGAGTCATGCAGCCAAACAATTCATAGATCCAGCTGGTTGTGAAAATCACTACTACCAGCTGTGTTAAGTTGGCCAGTTCAACAATTCACCCATTACATTGTGTAGCAGCTGGCTTACAGGATTAAGGAACTGTTAGAGAGCTATTTATTGTAGTCCAGTGGTTGTAGGTTTGATTCCCTCAGATTCCATTGCCTGTGTGACTCTGAGCAAGTCACTTAACCAGACACTGCTCACAGACTCTCAGATCAGTGGTCCATTATGGAAAAGAAATATAAATAAATTACAGGTAAGTAATAGGGAGTTTATTGGACAGGTACAATGGGGGTAGTATGCACATTTAGGTATGTGGCTGAATGTGAAGTATATGCAGAGGTATGAGGGGAATCTGGTGATTTTGTGTGTGTGTGATTGAGAGAGCTTGAGTGTCTCTGTGGGTATGTGTATGCCTCTGTGGTTGCAACAGGAGGTTAGTTTGGAGACAGGTAGGACAGGTGAGTGTGTGTGTGTGTGTGTGTGTGTGTGTGTGTGTGTGTGTGTGTGTGTGTGTGTGTGTGTGTGTGTATGTGAGTGTGTCTGTGTGTGACTGGTAGAGGAGTGATGTATGGCAAATGTATGCATATAGGTAGTTACTATGCTTGCAGTCTGGGAACTCATTAAGAAGCCTAGCCTAAGTTCCCAGTTTCCCCAAGGAAATGTCTGGTCAAGTGACTTGCTCAAGGTGCCAAAATGATGCATAAGTCACTGTAGGAAAGGGCTTGTTAACATTTGTAGTAACCACCTACTAAATCAGAGACATTCACATTAGCTGGTAATGAGGTCTTTACCCATTGCAGCTGTGTCTCTGAAATGCTGGGTTCCTGAAACCTGCTTAACTGGCCTTTTTGTCACAGTGTTACCACTTTTGGTCGGGCCAGTTTTTGAATTCTGGCCTTAGATTTTAATTAATAAAAAACAATATATTAATTTGCCTGCTTGTTGGCATCTGTGTTACAGCCAGCTATTAAGGATGCCCTAGAAACAATAATAAGCTTCCATACAAAAATACTTAATATTTGTTTTGGCAGTTAAGAAAGTAATTCAGTGAAATTCGGAAAATGCCTTTATATTGCATGCGTTGCCAAGGATAAGCTTGCTAAATGGTAACAAAAACACTTCATAAACTTTACTAATAAACTTTTGTTTATTATACACTGTTCACTCTAGTGCAATAAACTTAACACAAAACATTAAAATATCCTTGCTTTATGTATCTCTTGCTATAATCACAACAGCCTTTACGGCTTCACAACTTTTAATATAAATTTCATAACCAGCTTACATTAAATCTTTAACACAAAACAATTCAGCTACAGAACTGTTGTTTTACTGATCTTCTTAGTTATGTTAAATGGATCTCCTTAGTGGTCCATATCACAGAATGCAATAATTATTTCTTAATATATGCTATTGTGATTTGTGCCCTGAGAAAATATTACTAATCGGTTTTAGTTTCAGAGTTAAATGTTAAAATTAAAAATAATCAGAGATGAAAGTTAGTTTAAATAGAAAGATAGAACATGGATCTTGTTTAACATTCTTCTGGAGTTTAAAACAGCAGCCGAATATTAAGAAAATGATAGAAAATGGAATCACACAGAGCTGTCAGTTTTGCTGAAGTACAGTAAAACTGTTTTCAGGAACACTTAACTGTCTGTTTATAAAAATATACTTATTACATATGTGATAATCTTCTTTCTAGGATCGCACATTTATTTCCTATAGTATATTGCTGAATAACATGAATTCTGTTGTATCTGATATAATGTATACAAAAATAATTGACATGCTTTCACTATAAAATAAATAACCACGCCTTGGGATTCAATAAACTCTGTGTAGGCTTTTCGTACGAAGCCTACACAGACCCCCAGATTCTCAAAAGCTTGCACGGAGTACAAGATCGGTGTAGGAGCTCAAGCAAGCAATATGTCGGCCGTGCGATCCAGGAACAGCCTGCAGGGGCATGCACGAGCGCTTCTGCACTAATCTTGAATGGACTAAGCCCTGGTATGCAAATCACCCCACTTGCAGGTGAAATCCATGCAAATGAGGTGATTTTGCAACCCAGGAAGCTTGCAACAGTCCATGCAATACTAGTGCTATCTGCAGAAATATACTCAGTTAGTAACCTAGTACATTTCTGCAAAATCCAAAACGGAGCTATGACAGCTCCGAATAAAGGCTGCATATCAAGTAGTAAGCATGCCAAGTATAAGGCCATTGGCATTGCAAACAAAAAAATAAATAAATAAATAAATAAACAACTTTTATTTTTATTTAGCCGATCTCAGCTGTTTAAGCGTAGGGCAGCGGAGTGTAAATGGGATCGGGGGAAAATAATAAAATAAATCTAAAATAAGCATTCTAACTAAAATCAGTATTCTGCCATGCAAGTCAATGGCAGGCAGAAGACAACCTGGCCAGTGAGTAGTGGTTGCTAAGGGGAGAGGCTCAGTGTGAGACATGTAACTATGCATTAGCAGGCAATCCTATGCAAATGAGGGGAAGGATAGTGAATCCCAGTTTTCCCCAGCATGTGAGTTAGGTCCCAACAGTGTAAGAGTAGGAATAGCTTGGTGCAAGCCTAGAAGGTAGGTGACATCATGGGGGGGGGGATGTTAGGCTGTAAGTGGATTGGAGCCCTGTGGTTCGGGTTTGCTCCTAGCTTAGCATAGCTAAGCAAGGGGGGGGTCTAAACCTGCCTAGCACTCTTAAAAAAGCCTAAGCGGGTGTGCACACCGTGCACCAGGTTTTACAGAAAGAAAAAAGAAGTTAAACCAGGAAATAGCAGCAGTGTGCATATTTGAGCACTCTGTTTGCACGGCGTGCACATGGGCTTAAACAGGAAGGCAATGGGAAGGGAAAACAGCAGTAGGAAGGTAATCAAGGAGAACTAGCTTAGCTGGCAGGTGAAATGTATCAGAATCAGCCAATTGCACAGGTAGCAGACCAGCCCAGCCCAGAACACTACTATAAACTAATCAAACACCTCCCCCTCTGTTTTTTCCCACACTCTACACCACCGGTGTATACAAGCGGGGAAATTTTAACAAACAAACCTACAAAATGAGAAGGGCTGCAGTAGGCAACATAGAACAACATGTGCAAGAGGCTGAGGGTGGTGAGGATGTGAATGCTGCCAAACAACCCACAGTGAAGAGATGTAGAAGAGTGTACAGACCCAGGGTAACCTACCAGGGGCTACATGAGATGGTGATAGTGGAGTGCTATAGAGTGGACAGAGACCTCCTACAGCAAATTGTTGAGCTGTGCCGGCCACACCTGACACCCCAAACAGACCGAGGGGAACCCATCCCAGGGGATACCAAGTTATGTGTAGGCCTAGGTATACTAGCCACAGGTACCTCCCAAAGCACAACTGGGGATAGCATGGAGATCTCACAGGCATCAGCATCCAGAGTATTCCACCATTTCCTGGATGCCATGTCAGCACATGCCAGTGAGCACGTATATTTCCTCAACACCCGTGAGGTGTTGACCAGCAATGTGTGTCTCTTCCTCCAAATAGCAGAATACCCTGAGGTAGTAGTTGCTATAGACTGCATGCACATATGCATCAAAGCACCACCCGATGAGTGGGGTATGGCCTACATCAACCGCAGTGGCATCCCCTCCATCAACTGCTGCCCAGGACATTATAATGAATGTGTGTGCTGGCTGCCCTGGAAGCTATGGTGATTCCCACATATGGCATCTGATGTAGTTGTACCAGAGATTTGCCAATGGGGACATCCCCTATGTTCGCCTAGTGGGGGATGCTGGGTACACACTAGAGCCGTGGCTGATGACACCCATCAGAAATGCACCCACACCTGAACAACAATGCCATAATGAGACACACACACAGGCCAGACATATAATAGAGCATGTGTTTGGGATGCTCAGGTCACGATTCCAGTGTCTGAACACATCTGGTGGAGCCTTGCAGTATTCAACAGCTACATGTACCCAAATTGTTATGGTATGTGCTATGCTACACAATATGATCCTGTGGAAAGAGCTGCAGCAGGAACATCATGGGGCAGGGCCACACAGCCTCCCACTAATGCCAAGGCCTGCACAGGCACAGAGTGACCTGGAGGAGGAACAACCTGAGCTTGCCCCAGTAGGCAGAAGGAGGCATGCCCAGTACACCCTGGGCTTGGCAAAGAGGCAACGCATAACACATGCACTGACACAGTAGGGACCCAGGGAATGACACCTCTCTCTGACTCGCACATACAGTAAAAGAGATGCAAACATGACACTACCTGTGCTCAACCATGTGTAGGGAGTGTACTATGTGCATCTGACATAGGCAGCCCTTCTGCACCATCCACAAGTCTGGCACACCCTCAAGGTAAGACAATCAACCTACCAATTGCCAAATGGAGTAAAATGTGTTGTTACTAGTAGCTATGGTATGGATGTGAGCATGCAAGGGAACTGGGTGGCTGAATGTTATAGCAGCAGACAGTAGACACCCATAGTGGCACCATGACATCTGTAACACATACTGGAATCACCATAGTAGCCAGTACTACAAAGGGTGACAAAATCCACTGCAGGAAATGTGCTGAGTGACATGTGTGTCCATATGACCCACACATGCCAGTCAGGAAGGTTCACATACCCAACAACAGTCTCATCCAGCAAGGCAGGTGTAGACAAACCCAAACAGAGCCTGTGCCATGGCCCCTGAATGATGGCTATGGTTAATCTACCCCCCAGGCTTACACAGACAGACCACAGCAGGGCAGGCAGTGGGATGTTAGTTCTGAAGGGTAGGAAGTCAGACAATAATATGTAGGGCAGCCATAGCCATGATCTGTAGTACACTGGTATGCCTCTAGTCAGCATGATAGTTAGCAATACAGAATGCAATGGAGTACCTGACATACCAGTACAATCATAGCAAATGTGTACAAGTGTCATGTGTGCCCCCCACGTCCTACATAGTAATGTGATAACAGTCAGGTGTGCCCCCCAACCCTGTGTAGAAATGTATAAATATTCAGGTGTGCCCCCCATCCTACACAGTAATATAATAACAGTTAGGTGTGCTCCCCCAATCCTGTGTAGAACTGTAGAAATAGTCAGGTGTGCCCCCCATCCTACATAGCAATGTAATAACAGTCCAATGTGCCCCCCAATCCTGTGTAGAAACGTAGTAATAGTCAGGTGTGCCCCCCCCATCCTACATAGTAATGTAATAACAGTCAAGTGTGCCCCCCAATCCTGTGTAGAAATGTAGGAACAGTCAGGTATGCCCCCCCCCGCTATGCAGAAATGTAGTAACAGTCAAAGCCAAATGATCGATGGATACCCTGCAGAGACAGCATGCTACCTGTTGGTGTACAACACAAAGGTCAGCACTGCAGCACAAACTACCTGGACACGATCCACACATTCAGTACAGATGCCCATACTGGGCATGCTCACACACTTAGAGAAATGAAGGCAATGTCAGTCAACAACATACTGAAAGGTCATACTTGCCATGCTCACACACTTAAACACAAGAAGGCCATGTCTGCAAACACCAGTGGACCAGACATATCTGGCAGTTGCAGTTGTTAGTGCAGACACTCGTCAGTATGTACCACTCATGCCTTGCACACACAGTGGATAGGAATACAGACATATATGTCAGGACAACACAATATAATAAGCCAAAGGTAGATGTACATAGATGTGTAGAAGAGGGTGACTGTGACAAGGAGTCATCCAGGCCTATCCCATCCAGCACACAGCCAAAGGGCCCCAAACACATGAGGTGCAGATGTCACTCACTGCAGATACTAGCCACCAGTATCTGTCAGCATTACAGACTATGTGGTGCACGTGCCAGCTGTGCAACATGACTGTACAAGGAAGTAGTCATCTAGTAACTGTATGCACGTACCTGTGAAATATGACTCCATGTGTGCTCACATGTGGCATGTCAATCCCTAGATGAATGGGTTATGGCCCATGCACACATACTGCCTTCCCCATAGCTCTACTATGACAAGTGTGCTGAGGTCATCCAATGTGAAATACACCTTTGGGAGAATTGGAGCCCAGTAATCTCTGTGGTGCATCCCATATCTGTGTACTGCTGTAGTGTGATAAACGAGTTAGGTAGGAGTTCTAACCCCAGACTTGGCACCTGTGTATGAATGTGTGTTGGTGTGGGTGTGTGTGTCTGCCTGACTGTATAGAGAGCAATGCTTTTTAGGGTACTCACACTCCCTACAATTCATATACTTAACTGTGGCAAGGCTGCTGATGTCACCCACCTAGAAATACACCTCTGGCAAGGCTGTACCCCACTAATCTCCATAGCGTGTCCAGTAACAGTGTACTGTTTTCGTGTACTAAAGTAGTTAGCTAGCTGTTCTAACCCCAAACATGGCAACCGTGTTTGTGTTTTTGTGCATGTCTGTCTGTTTCTGACTGTGTAGAGACCAATGCTTTGTAGGGTACTCACACTCCCTACAATTCTTATACATAATTTTGGTAAGGCTGCTGATGTCACCCACCCCACCTAGAAATACACCTCTGTGAAGTTTGCAGCCCAGTAATCTCTGTAGCACGTCCTGTAACTGCATACTACAGTAGTGTGATAAAGAGGTTTGGTAGGTGTTCTAATCCCAGGCATGGCAAATCTGTATGTGTAAATAGCAATGCTTTTTAGGGTACTCACATTCCTTACAATTCATATGTTCAACCTGGGCAAGGCTGCTGTCATCCACCTAGAAATAAA
Source organism: Protopterus annectens (assembly GCF_019279795.1). Lineage (NCBI taxonomy): Eukaryota > Metazoa > Chordata > Ceratodontiformes > Protopteridae > Protopterus > Protopterus annectens. The sequence goes on along the minus strand of NC_056732.1, from coordinate 1,121,962,502 downwards.
CCTCTGGGAAGGTTGTAGCCCAATAATTTCTATAGCGCATCCTGTAACTGCGTACTGCTGTCGTGTGATAATGTAGTTAGATAGCTTTTCTAACCCCAGACTTGGCAACTGTGTGTGTGTTTGTGTGCATGTCTGACTGTGTAGAGAGCAATGGTTTTTAGGGTACTCACATTCCCTACAATTCATATACATAACTTTGGCAAGGCTGCTGATGTCACCCACCTAGAAATACACCTCTGGGAAGGATATAGCCCAGTAATCTCTGTAGCACGTCCTGTAACTGCATACTTCTGTAGTGTGATAAAGCAGTTTGGTAGGTGTTCTCATCCCTGAAATAGCAAGTGTGTGTGAGTCTAACTCTGTCTGTGTAGAGAGCAATACTTTTTAGGGTACTCACACTCCTTACATTTCATATACTCAACTTTAGCAAGGCTGCTGATGTGACCCACCTAGAAATACACCTCTGGGAAGGTTGTAGCCCAGTAATCTCTGTAGCACGAGCCCTAACTGTGTAGTGTGATTTAGAACTGTAGTAGGGTTCCATCCCCACCTGCAGCAGTTCTGGATGTTTTGAGTATGTTTCAACATCCGTGTAGGGAGCAATGCATTTTAGACTATTCACACTCAGTGCATTTCAAATGGCCTACTTTGGTAATCCTGCTGATGTCAGTCATTGTGAAATACTCCTTTGGGGAAAGAGTTTTCCAGTAATCCTTATGGTGTGTCCTATAACAGCTCCATGCTGTAGTGGGATATAGACCTCTGTTAGGGGTTCTAAACCCACACATGTCAGTTGTGGATGTTTTGTGTGTGTGTCACTGTCTGTGTAGGGAGCAATGCATTTTAGGCTAGTCACATGCAGTACATTTCAAATGGCCTACTTTGGCAATCCTGCTGATGTCATTTATTGTGAAATACACTTTTGGAGAAGGAGTTCTCCAATAATCCCCATGGTGTATCTATAACAGCTCCATGCTGTAGTCTGATATAGACCTTTGTTAGGGGTTCTATACCCACACATGTCAGGTGTGCATGTTTTGCGTGTGCGTCACTGTCTGTGTAAGGAGCAATGCATTTTAGACTTTTCACATTCACTACAATTCGAATGTCCCACTTTGGCAATCCTGCTGATGTCATCCAATGTGATATACACCTTTGGGAAAGGTGTGCTTCAGTAATCTCTGTGGTGTGTACTATGACTGCTTAGTGCTGTAGTGTAATAAACTAGTTAGGTAGGGGTTCTACTCCCAGACATGACAGGTGTGTGTGTTTGTAACTTGTATCCTCTGTGGAGGTGGTTGTGTGACACTTGTGGCCAATGTGGAGTGAGTTTTGCATATTTCTTATATGGTGGCCCTACTATATATCACAATGTTCACCATTAAGGGATACCAGATGTGAAATATCTGAGAGTCTGGGGTGCAAAGCCATACCCATATATGTGACATCAAGGTCAGGCAATCACAGTTAGCAACCCCAGTATTACCCAGAGCACACTCATAACCCATGTCTCATACACACACACACATGTCTAGGCAACAGCCAATATGTGGGTAGTACACTGCATATTAGCCACTGATAGTAATTATGAGGTGATAGCAGTGGGCTACAGAGAGCATGGCACCCTGTCCATCTGTCCAATATGCACATACATGCAGACAGTGCACCTTCCCCATGTTCCCCAATGGACATCTGCAACACCTGTGGTGCCATCACATGTGACCCACAAACGACATACCATGCCTAACAACATGCCCTGTATTGACAGATGCCACTGACACCAGGGAATGCCATTAGCATGCTATCAATGTAGGTGCAGGGTAAACCTGCTGCCCATTACCAGTTCCTGCCACAAGTGGGCAAGACTAGCACATCTGGTGATAATCTGTGTTCACAACATGGGCTAGACACCCCAGGTACAGTTCCACATGTCACTGTACATACATGTGGAGGGTGTGCACATCCCAGACACCGTCCATGTCATGGACTAAGGAACACATACATGGCAAGTGATGCACAGCACTGGCCACACACAATAGTCACCCAGGTGAATGGATGGGGGATACAGTATCCACCTGTGTGGGCAACTGCAGACACTAGAGCCCTGAGCCACAATGCAGACCATTGTCATGTGGCCTGATGCCGAGGTATACCCATCCTCTAGCCTTTTACAGCCATCTGGCACAGTCGACCACCACACACCTATGCAGACATGCACCCATGCATGTCAGTACTGGCACCCTGTATGTTTGTGCGTGTGTGTTGTATGGTGCGTATATTCACATCCACACTGCCTACAACCCCCATGAGCATACTGAAGCATGCTGTCTGATGTCAGACACCTTCCCATACCCTTTGCCTATACAACCCCCGTATGACCCGTGTGGTGCATGTGATACCTGCACAGTGATGTGTTGTGGCAATCCCACTACTGATGAGTTATAATCCTGGCCCTGCCAAGCATGTCAATGTGTGTGCGTCCCTGTGAGAGTGTGGCTGTGTTGATGCTGGCACCTGTTCATATGGACAGGCACATGTACGCAACCTACCGTATAGCTACCATATCCATGTTGCAGATGTCACTCACCATCACATATATGTTCTGAGGGCTCCACAACAGGTAATCCATGAGGCGCATCCAATACCTGCATAGAACTGTGATAACACTACATAGTCATCAAGGGATTGATACTCTGTGCTGGTAGGTGTGTGACACCAGCATGCTTAAGTTTTACTTTCCCACCCCTCCCTGACTTGTCTTTGCCTCTGTCTGCCTCTCCTACTCCCTCTCTGGTGGATGTGAAGACCTACACCTGCTTTGCTTAGGCAGCAGCATGTGTATTTTAAGTAATGCTCATGATCAGCTGATGGCCCCTGCATGAATTGCAGCCCTCCCCTAGCTGATTGCATGAGGAACATCTGTGGTAACATTCCCTTAGCCAATTGCATGGAAACACTCTCCAGTATCTATGAACATCATATTGGTGTTGGCCCTTTTCATTCACTATGAAGCAGGAACTAGATTGTTGTTTGATAGTTGTTTGGCAAACAGCATCTCAGATGGATTGGGGATTTACCTCTAACAACATACACTGTAGAAACAGGGCAACACACAGGATGGGGGATGTGCCCTACCTGACTACAGACAGTAAGTGCTGCTATACTGCATTTGGAGTAATGTTGGTTTAACAGTGTGTGTGTGGATCAGGCTGTCTTAAATGTCTCAATATCTGCCATGTCAGTGCCATGTTTATGAGGAATCCCCATCTGCAGAGTCATCTGCAGACTAAGCAATGTGATGTGCCTTTGGTTTCATGTGTTACCCACTGAGCATCTATCTTTGGACTGTAGAAGGTAGTGTGAGGATTGCAGTCTGTAGATGGTGAAAGCTGTGACAGTTACTAACTTCATATCCCTCATAGGACATAAGTTGCAACAAACCCTGTTACAACAGTAAATGTATGATGTTATCACAGCAACATGTCAATATTGGCGCTGTGTATGTCCTTGTAGCCACAACTCTGTCAACCTTTGTACATATGTCGTGCATGAAGTGGTGCATATGTGCTGTACACCATAATTAGTGTTATCATATCTGATAAGCCAGTGAGATATCAGACTGCTACACATGTTATATACAGTAGGGGTTATATTTGATGACATAACCTGGACATTCTGTGGATGTTTGTACAGTACTGAAGTCTGTGTACTTATGGTGAATGTTGACAGTGTGTGTATTGTTAATATGTACTTTAGCCTGTGTATAGACTGTGGTAGATGTCATTGTTCTAGGTCCCATCCTGTCTGATGTTACATGCTGCTCCACTGTATGGTACCGTATTGGTGTACATATTTCTAGGGCCATACACATACATGTCCCATACCATAGATAGCCATCAGACCAAACTGTGTAGCAGCCCAGTATATGTAAGGTCAGTCTGTGAGTGGCACATATGAGGATGGTGTCAAACAGATATTCCATATACTGTAATATTATGCTAGCTTGACATATGTGGCTGCGGCTGTGTTCACATTGGTTGTGGTTATGTACTTTCACTCAGGTGTATCTTCCCTGTGCTGTGACAAGCCAGTAGAGCCTGCTATATATGCAGGTACATGTGCATTCCCCCATAGGAGATGTAGGCCAGTTTTGAGCCAGTCTGCCTGTAGCCTGCACAGTGCATTGTTACATGCCTAGCAGCTTAGTGTACTTACCCAGTGAGATGTCATGTGCAAATACTTGCCAGATGTACTGCTGCCAGGCCTCACTTAACAGTCATGTATGTCAGACAGTGCAGTGGTATGCTGTACAGATGTATGTCAATCTCTAGTGGGTAGTATGTGGTCATGGCACCCCTGTACCAGCTGTTATTATATGTCAGGCCAGACAGGGGTGTGTGAATGCATAACCCATGTTGGCAAATGTATACCAGTCGTTATGTGTTATACCCATCTACATGGCTGCCTGCATCCATATTGTCAGGCATGGTACACATGCTGCACACTAAGGGGTTATGTGTATACCTCTGGACTGTACAGAGAGTGTCAGAATGGTCACATATATTGGCCAATATGTCTGCTGCAGTCCACATTGGCATTACGTGCTAGCAGCAGTACTTTACTATGATGTCCTTAGGATGTCTGTCAGTAGCCAATGGCACACATGTTATAAGCAGATGTGGCCTCCCACATACACCATGTCTGTGAAGACAATCCCAATGACAGTAGCAATAGTCTACTAATATACCTGCTATACATACCTGACATCCCCTTGCACTACAACGTTGGGACTATACAGGCTGGGGTAGGGCTACTCTCCATGTCCAGGACATATGGTGGAAATATATGTACATATAATTATCCAGATAGCCATCTTTATATATGATTATCCATGTGTAGTATCTCCAATTACCATTGTCATGGCAACCACGTACTATAAATCCCTACATCATGTGGGAGTGGTCCCTTTACATTTCCTGTGTGATGGACATCCTTCCTGTGTGTGGGCATCAGTATTACAGACAGCAGGTAGCAACACCTCTTACAGGAGAACTGACACACTCAGGATAGCTACATATTTGTAGGAGGTTCAGGAACTACAGACAGAGTGTGAGTAGAATTGTGTTATGCTTTGTATAGTACTGGTGCTACAGGGTGTGTGAGTAGATACTAGTTTACCTTGGAATGCAGTCTGTCTGCATAGCTCTCAACTGTGGGCCTGTCGTCTTGGTGGCCAGAGATGTGCCTATCATGTTTTGTCTGTCCACCACACAGGCCCTGTGTCAGATATTTCACTGGTCGTGTGTGCGTTGAGTGCTATCAGTACATGGCTACATCCATTTCTGTTTCTAACCTCAATTCCCTGACTAAGGATATGTTGCAGACTATCCTGTAACACCAGCAATGTGTTTAGTGTATGGCAATGGTTTTCCACATATGTGCTTGTGTTTCAGCCTCTGTCCTTCACCTAAATGTCAAGCTTTGCACATATAACATGCTGTCAGGTGTTGTTCTGTAGTGGGCTGTGAGTATACCACACTGCCATTGCTGCCATCAGTCCACTGCTGTTGTATCCCCCACACATATGGTGGGGCTGGGACCATATATGTGTGGGCGTCACATACACAATACATGTGTGCCCTTATGTACTCCAGAGGCCAGTGTATGTAAACAGTGGTATATGGCCCTGTATTATTGAGTCTAGGGGGGGAAGCACCATAAATGTCCTAGGCTGTTACAAAATGTGGGGGTATAAGGGGTGAGCTGCCTTAAGGCATCTGGATGTACAGTACTGTATACTTCACCTATATTTACATTGCTTACATAAATTGGGTTAATGCAAGCCTACTGCCTCCTGCCATACAGACTGTTCTGTTTGTCAGTGTGCGTGTGATGGTGTCAGTTATGCCTTGTTATGTAACAGTTACAACCCATTTGGTCACATGATATCTTTACCACCTAGTGATTTTGTACAGAGTGTAGATAGAGACTGCTGAACTATACACCTGCATTACATACTGTTGATTGTTTGGTATCCTGTGGCCCAGTCTGTCTTCATTATTGTACAATTTGAAGGGCTTGGCCTGGACAGCAACAGCTGTGAACCTTTCCAGACTACTGTATTAGTATAACTGTTTCACAGTTGCATTACTCTGTTTATATGGATGTCAGTGTCTGAACAGCTATATGACATGGCATATAGAACTGTAATAGTACACAATTAAAGGTTTTCCATTTCTGCAAACCTGGGTGTGATGTTTCTTCCTATGACCTCTCTGTGGGTATATGTTGCAGGCAATGATTGTCATTTGTATGGGTGGCCCATACAGTGTCCAGTTTTTCAGGTATTAACTGTAGGCATAGTGGCTGTTCCATATTGTGTGCACCTTCTACATATGTATCTTACTGTACATATATCTTTGCGTGTGTATGTGTAGTCACATGTATATATATATATATATATATATATATATATATATATATATATATATGTATCTGCATATCTGTGTCTGTGTATCTGTATCCTGGGGATGCTGATGGCTTCCACATTTTACATTTCCTATGGGAGGCAGACTGTACTGCATGATATGTTACCAATACCAGCCTGACATCATACAGGTGGGATGTAGTACTGTTAACATATTGTGTCCATGTCGTGTCAGGTCATGGTTATGGGATCTGCAACACTTGGTAGTGTATTGCAGGGCGGATGTGTTTGTCTGTGGGGGGGATGTGTACTCATAAAAGATGTATAGTGTGTGGGGCCTCTCAACCCCATTAACAGTGCATGTGGACATATGTATTTTTGTACAGATGTATGGCTATATATATATATATATATATATATATATATATATATATATATATATATCTGCTTACATATATATAACTATGTCAGTATATACCTACATAGATATATATCTGTGTACACATATGTAACTTGCTGTGTATATGTAGACATATAGGTGTAGACATATATATGTGTTGATGTAGGCATTTGCATGTATACATGTTCATATATATTATTATATATGTATATATTTTTAGAAATATATATATCTACATATATAGATATGTTGTATCTGTTTAGATAGTAATATATTTACACATCCATACATCTAAATGTTGGTATAACTTCTCTGTACTGTTGCATGACTGGACTGGATGATATGGTTATGAAAACATCATGTTTATTTATATCTGGCATGGCTTAGTGTTAAATCACTTTGTCTATGGTATGCAAGGTCCTGGGTTTGAACCTTGCAGGAGTGGTTTATTTGGTTGCTGGGCCAAATACGGCCCATTGGATACAGAGTGATTAAGGCACTTTAAAGCAGTTGTAAGCTGGTTTGCGTGGGTTTTCACGGAGGTAAGCAATGCTAACTGCCGGTTACAGTTTTTTACACTCAGTTAGCTTCTACATTGCTTAACTAGTGTAGGCATTGCTTACCCCAATGCAAACAGGCTTAAACCTGCATACTGTTGCTTAAAAGTGCTTATTCCTGCTTATCCATGCACTAATTTATTTAAAAGAAAAGAAAAAGGGGTTAATAGGAAAGTGGAGAAAAAAGAGGCAGAAAGAGGGAAAGACAGAAGGGAAAATAGCCAGGGATGTGCAGGAAGGGTGTAGGGAAGGTCCATAACTGCCCATTTCTTCTACAGCAACAGCTGTGGATATACACTGAATTTGGAGGTAGATTTGGACACTCAAACCCCTGGGTGGGGGTGAGGACAACAAAAGTTGTGATGCCAATTAGACCGGATTACATGTTTCCAGTGGACAAGTGTGCGAAATGGACACCTATGTATGGGGTGAGATTTTTTTTTGTGGGAACAGATTGCCCTTTTTTTCTTTTTCATGTGAGAGTGGGATGATGGGGAGGAGTAGTAGGTATATTTGGAGAGGTAGGTTGGGTAGGTTAACAGACAAGACAAACAAGATGCATACAGGGGCGGTATATGACACATGTGGGGGGTAAACACCTTGGATGGGGAGGGTTGTTTGGAAGTTGCAAGCTGATGAGCTCCCAAATGGAAACAGTGGGACTGAGGTCCCCACCCATGGGCAGTCACTATTGTACCTTCATTGCCCCAAAGGTGGATGTGCTGGGGGCTGGGTAGGAGGGGCAGGCTCACCCTCTAATTGCACCATGCAGCCCTCAAGCTGGCGTAGCTGGTCTCGAAACTCCCTGTCGAGCTCCCTACGCACCACGGCCCGGTAAGGTGATGGCAGGTGACAGGTACATCTCCGCCTCCGCTCCCGGGGGGGGCAAGCCCCATCCCCTGCAGCGGTTTCACCCAAAGGTGGTGCAGGGCCAACAGAGGAGGAGGCCCTAGGCTGGGCCACAGATGTCCTGGTGCCTGCTGCCATGGCCAGCATAGGAGGGACAGGTGGGTCCGCTGGGACTGGCCTTCCCATACGAGTTGCAGTTTTAAGAAATATATCAGTTAGTCATAGTCAACAGCATTCAAGATTAGTTATAACAGCATGCATAGGTATTCCCATTAACCCAAGGAACCAGTTTACAACAGTTGCAGATCAAGCAGAACACATGCAAATATGGTACAACAGTGGCCATTAAAACAGCATGCAGGTCTCATTGGTGACAACAGGCCACCAATATGTGAGGATTTTAACATGGCACATTCATAGAACCAGATGTGAATATTTCTAAACCAATAGGACATATGTCCCAACAAAGGTTTGGAGTGTACACATACCCATTGAGGTGTGTAATAAGGTTATTGTTGCACATATGGATGGGGTGAGAGAGAGAGGTCAATTAACAACTAATATATTCCTGTAGTTTTCACAACTTTCTTAGTCACTGCAGTGATCTGTCCCTTACATGTATTATTACACTACCCAATGTCCTTCCTTTGTACAATGGTATGTTTGTAGAGTAGTATATGCGTGGACTGTGTCTTAAGTATAGTCTACACCTCTTACCTGTTACACCTGTTGAGAAAATCATTGTTAACACTACCTGACAATTTCTACACATACTCCCAGATTCTATGCTTGTAGACAAGTATATACGTGACCTGTGTTGTACCTACACTTTACACCTCTTACCTGTTATAGCTGTGGAGAAAATCTTTGTTAACACTACCTGACACATTCTACACATACTCCCAGATTCCATGTTGCTGTTATACACATACCTAACAATCTGTTATTGCATACACTCTGGTCAAGGCATGACAGGATGCAGGTGTTAATGTGACATATATTGAGAATTGCTGTCATACACTTTGGGTGAGATGCTACAATGACAGGCTTGTTTCCATATACATTCTCTTTTTATGTTCAGGTCTGACTATCCATTATATGTCAGTATAAGTTGCCTACATTTCTTGGAGTATCGCACTGATATGTTAGGGGAACAGGTTACCAGGCAGCAGATCTGGTCTATTTATCTGGACATGCTGGACAGATCAGAACAGTTGAGGGGTATGACTATGAATGCAGCTTACTACCTGAACATTCTGCCACAGGCTGTATAGTTGATGGTTATGATTATGCTTATAGCGTACTATCTGAACAGTCTCGCAAACTCTGTACAGTTGTGGGGTATGATTATGCCTACAACTTACTACCACTCCTGGGATTCAACCCCCTGCTGCATGTGGTAAAAATATTACAGTTAACATCACAGTACACTGTGCTATCAAGGAATTGGTGTGAAGCATTTCAATGGTTTCTACGTCTCCCTCAGTTGTTCTATATAACCGACCTATTGGGACTTCCAACATTGTTATACTAACCTTCCTACACATTTTACCTGCATTCAACAGTGTGGGTAACACTGATTAATACAACAGTACTATTTATAGAATGCAACACTACAACAACATATGTAAGCAGGATGTACACAAGCATTCCAGGGGTTATACTTCGATTCACAAGATATTATACCTTTATTTCCTTGCAACCTATATGACAGTCTTCCTGCCATATTGTCTGGTTTATTCAGTACATCCCATACGCAATACATTTTTTATACTGGTACAACACTTTCAAGAACTGTTATATTTATTTGTTATGACAGTACATGCAGGAATATTACTAACCTCCCTCGCGAAGCAGCCTTTGCAGTATAGCAGAATGGGCTTGCTGGTTCGCAGCCCAATCATCTGCAGCTGTCAGAGAAATACAGTGATATTTATCCATTACCTATCCATAGTATACACAAGCTAAGCAATCATTATTTACGTAGTAGACTGGGTACTTGCTCAGTGCTGGGCATCAGTCATCTGCCTTGCTTCTTAAATCCACTGGTCCAAGAGATCACCCCTCTGCCGCTTCAAGTCAGAATGGTGATGCCTGACCTGCTCACCAGTCCGGGGATACCAGTGGCACTGGTGAGGTCACAGGTGAGACTTTCCCAGGCCACCACTTTATACGGAGAGCCCTGGTACTGGCCCTGCAGTAGTTTCTCCGCATGGTGTTTTACCAGGAGCCATACCATGAATCTGGACTCCTGGATGCCCTAGCGCTGTGTTCTAAATCAAGTGCCTTCCCCAACTCCAGCCATTCTGCCTACAGTAGGGAGCTGCAACCAGTTTTGGGAATTATTGGCACCTGTGGGGTTTAAATACGCCCAATTTCCCACACTTTCCCGTGATTGGATGGTTTTGAAAATGCTAAGCTATGGGCACACCTACTTACTTAATGTTGGTATTGCTTAAAGGGGCATACCACTGGGAAGATTCAGTTAGCCGGCCTACACATTGCTTACCCCAACTAAGCTGAGCTGTGCAATGCTTAGCATTGCTTAATATTTAATTTGCATTATATTTTCCTTTTGGCATTGATTTATTATTTGTTACATGTTATATATGTGTCTGGTATCTGTGAATCATGTGTACACTGTATGGGATCCTGGGGACTTCAACACTTTATTACAATAACACCCCACATCTGGCCTTACTGCAGTACTCCAGTTCAAGTATTTATGTTATGTAGCAGGTTATACAACATCACACTGTACATAGATTCCTTTCACATGTTCAGTTTGATTGTCCTATGGTGAGGATTTGTTTGTTGAAACCTCAGTCTTATGTAGTGCTATGATGGCTTAGTGGTTAACTACTGTAGTGTACAGGGTCTTGGGTTCAAGACTTGCAGAGGCTGTTTATTTTGTTGCTGGGCAGAACACGGGCTGTTGGATACAGAGTGGTTAAGGCACTTTAAAGCAGTTGTAAGTGGGTTTGCATGTTTTTGTGCGGAGCTAAGCAGTACTTACTTCTGGTTACAGTTTCTAACACTCAGTTAGCTTCTACATTGCTTAATCTGTGTAGGAAATGCTTACCCCCACACAAATGCACTTAAATATGCTTACTAGTGCTTACACATCCTTGCTACTGCTTATTTGTGCTTAAACCTGCTTAGTAGTGCCTTATTCATTATGACACTGACACTTCACATGTGCATTTCCTGCAGTACTCCAGTTCATAACGTTTTTTAGTGGATTTTGCAACAAAAATATTGGTTATAACATGCTTTTCCATGTAAAATAAATTGTGCTGCAGTGGAACTCGAACCGGGAATGCCTGCTCGTTAGGTGAATACTCTGCCCACTACACTATTGCTGTGCTGCTTCATTTGCATATATATATTCTTTGTTATCCTCTTCATCCTTTTAAGTTGATATAACTGTAGTAAAGCAATGGGCACACCCATGCACCTATGGTTAGCTGTACTCGGATTTAAAAAAAAATAAATAAAAGGATTTCTTTTTTCATTTATGTGTACTGTTGCTGTTGTACACATAGGGGACTGTTGGTGGGGATATGAGGAAACCTATGAGTGACCTCGCTCAATTCTTAGCATCTTCTGCTGTTCTACATTGCAGGGACGTGTTTATTCTGAGAGCTCTGCTCTCAGACACACCCCCTGCACTTGTACATGCTCCGTGTAAGCCTAGGTACTCGGGCAGCGCACGTTGTTAATATGCATGGTGCGCTGCCATCCTGCTCCTAAACGGGTGCTTCTGTGCAGGACTAAGCTAGTCCCGCATGGAAGATTAGTGAATCGAGGGGAGAGTTTACACGGTGAGCAGCAGTACTTAATAAATATTCATGCCATGGATCACCTCCAAATGTAAACAAGCAGGGTTTCATGGCAGCCATGAAACCATGTTAAGCAACATGGATAGCGAACTTATTTATAGCATAGCAAACTTGGCTAGCAGGACTGCGCAGAATGCCACATGGACCACTATGGTTTTTCATATATTATTGTATTATGTTGCGGGGACAGGACAGGACAGTGTATGTGTACACTCCAGCATACTAGGCTAGCAGGATTGTGTGGAATGCCACATGGGTCACCAGCCTTTTCATTATATTAATGTATATGTTGCAGGCACAGTTCAGGACAGTGTATATAGTGCTGAGTATTGTAGAATCCCATTCCAGGGAGTCTGTACAAGTTGTGTAAATAATCTGTATGGGTACATGGACTGCCATTTATAAGAAGTGTGTTGATTGAATAAGGACACACATATGAAGATTAGGGATGAATACTGGAAAAGAGGACAGGTAAAACATTGTAATGTACTGCACGTGAGGAAATGTAAAAGAAAGACAGTTGCAGCAGGGACAATAATCACATCTCTATGTGTCATAGTACAGAGACTGCACAGTGACAAATATATATGATGTGACTGTCTTACAAGGTGATATAACACTGGAGGATGTCTGTTTGATATAAGCACCCAGACATGAATAATGGAGAGTGAAAAATTAATTCACCAAGGTGCTAATCTGGGTGCTGTTACTGTGATGCTTACTGTGATGGATCCAAAGTCTTCTTAAGACACTAGGTCTTGCTGGCTGGATTCTACTGAAATCAAAGTCTAGTTATCACAGTCTGTTGCCCACATGAAACTTGCAGAGTGTACACTGATGCAGCAACAAAACTCTGAGCAGTAACCAATAAATGACTTTTTATAAGAAATCACATGTACTACTGTTGCAGTTTTAGTTACACTATTCTACTTTACTTCTCAAACAGCATGGATGATATGAGAGATACAATACAAAAAATATCTCTATCAATGTTATCTGCTATAGTCTTTTTATGCTATTCTAATCACGCAGTTCAAATCCTAAAACTGCTTGAGGGAAACTAAACCACCACGGACGCTGGGTATTTTTAAGTACTTTTCATCCTTTAATCCAAGAACTTCATCAGAAAACAAATACCCCCATAAACCACCACTATTTATATGAAATAATCCCTCATTTACACAATCAATTATTCAAATCAGTATAAATTGATATTGTACAAAATTTTCAAGTGAAAATTCTTTTGAAAAAATACATGTTGAAAAAATTCATGTTAAAAAATTCATTTCACTAATACATATGAAACCAAATAAAATACATATATTCCATAAAAAAAAAAATATATATATATATATATATATATATATATATATATATATATATGTATACATATATATATATATATATATATATATATATATATATATATATATATATATATATATATATATATATATATATATATATATCTTAGAATAAAATAAATTATGTTAAATAAAATAAATACATTAAAATATTTCATCTTCTGTTTTTCTAACCTCTGAATTTGCAAGAAACATTTTATGTTAATAGTCTCGTTGAGACCTGGAAACTGATCAGCTCCCAGATAAATCTGCCATCTACTTTCTTTACATTCAAGTACAATCTTAAAGTCTCCACAAATGCACCTGGGGAGACATAATCTACTACAAAAAATAAAAACTTTTTGTAGCTTGTACAATTGGCTGCATGTCGTACTAAGACATTGTTAAAATCCTTATTCCTAATAGCCAAAGTATGTTCGTATATCCTCCTGTTCAAACATCTAATGGTTTTACCAATATAAAAGCATGAACAGGAGGAACATGTAGCCACATACACAACATAACTGGACTGACAGTCAAAATGACCTGATGCCCAAAGGGTCTTCTTAATGTGCTTGATCTCAATAGAGCTTGTACTAGCAACACTTCTACACTGTTTGCAATGGCTGCATGGAAAAGTACCAAATGACCCATTCTTCCCATTACAGTTTGTACTTACTTCTTACTCAAGAATGTTTTTCACATTAGCAACCTTCTTATATGTAAACACAGGTTTGAGACCCGCAATTTTGGCTAAATTTGGACGTCCCAAAACCACTTTTCAATTCTCAGAAATGATGTTTAGCTATCATCATATTATTGGAAATGGGTATAGGAAAAGCCAGTCTAAAACTGTCACTGTCAATCACAGAACTAGGGGGACCAAAATAACGTGTTTTGTCAAAACACAAAATGGGACTTGCTGAATTATTTCTAAGTTCCATAACTTCTTGAACTATGTGCTGAATCCAAAAAGCATCATACCCCCTCATGATGAAGAAACCTTTTAATTTGTCTGATTCTTCCAAAAACATGTCAAAATTACTTGTCAATCTACTCAAACGGATAAACTGCCCCTTTACCACTCCTTTTTTCATATGCATGGGATGCAGGCTATCTTTATGCAAATATTGATTGACAAAAGTAGATTTTCTAAAATCCTACCCGAAAGGTCACCCTTATTCGAATCGAATTCTAAATGGATGTCAAGAAAATCAATAGTACGCCCAAAACCTCCTACTGTAAATCTCAAAAAAGCAGTACTTGCATTCAAGTCAGAAACAAATGCTGTAAAAAAGGAACAGTCCCCCCTCCAAATAAAAAACAAGTCATCAATATAATGTTTGTACATCACAATATTGCAAGCCAAAGGATGCTGGACCAAAAACTTGTTTTCCCACATTGCCATCACAAGATTAGCAAAGGAGGGTGCGACCCTAGAACCCATAGCTATCCCTGAAATTTGTTGGAAAAATGTTTCCCCAAACTTGAAAAAATGATTAGCTAACACTAATTCCATCAAAACACAAACAGCATTAATCTTGTCATGATCAAAATCTGTGTGGCTAGTTAGATACTCTCTCAAATATTCTAAACCAGTTTCCTGATTGATACTGGTATACAGGGATACGACGTTTAAAGATGCAAAACAACATTGATCATCCAGACCCTTCACAGTACTCAACATTTTTAGTAACTGCCAAGAATTCCATAAAAATGATAGAGAACATTCAACTATTGGATTTAAAATACGATCCAGCCACAAAGAAATGGGTTCAGTTTTTGAATATGCAGCTGACACAATGCGTCTAAAGGGTGGATGTAACCTATTTTTATGCACTTTGGGTATACCAAATAAAACAGCCAATTTAGGATATTCAACTTGCAAATTCCTATATGTAGTATGACTTATACTACCTTGGCAAAATAGGTCAAAGAACTCAACATCCACCCTTTTGAAACTCTTCTGAATTTCAACACTAAAAACTTGTTTATAGTTGTTAACATCACTCAAAAGATCATAAACAGCTTTTTCATAATCTGTCATCTTCATGATGACAATCGCTCCACCTTTGTCAACTTTCATAGCTCGCAATTCTCTGTTATCTGCCAGATCAAAAAGGGCATTTTTTTCACCCTGAGTAAGATTGACAAAATGTGAATCCCACTGATGTATGTTTCTGAATTGCTCTTCACAGAGTCTACCAAAAACCTACAAAGTGGGATTCAATATAGGATTATAAGTAATTGTTCTTCTAAATTCATCATTAAGTACCTGCTTGACTGCCAAATCATTACAAATATATTTCAAATTAAGCTTACACAAATGCAATTTGAAATCAATGATTTAATTGGTAACATTCATTTTATTACTAGGAATGAAAGACAAACCACATTGTAACACTCTTTTAACATCATCATGTAGTTTTACTCCACTTAAGTTCAAAATATCAATGGTAAAGTCTTCTTGACCACCAAGATTTAGTGTTTCTTTTTGCTTTTCGATTGACCCTTGCCATTGTTGCTGTTGTTCGACCATTTTGGAGTTTTTGGTTGCCCGTTTTGTCCACTAACAAAAGGCCCCCGTATTAGCTGATGAGTGACCTAAAACTTTACCCTTAACTGTTGTATTGTTGTCAATAACCAACTTGTTACTTTCAGCATGACTAGTTTCACCCACTATCACCTTGGAAGGCCCAACAAACTCCACCTTGGAACCAGACTTCTCATTATTTGGCCTGTCAACATTAATTTGTGAAACTCTATTGTTTGACTTAACAAAATTAGTCTTGACAGGATTAGCCAAATTTTTCTGGTATGCTGTGAAGTCTCAGTTCAATTTCTTTTGTTTCCTTTGGATGACAGTCTTTTTCAGTCTGTCACCCTTAACAGAAATCCCACTATACTAGGTCATGAAATTGTGAAAACAGTTAAATGACTCAATTTTGTGTTCCAAGGTCTCCATTTCCCCTTTAAGATTTTGTAAAGTTGTTTTTTTTATAGTGGGAAATGAGTAAATTCATTAGTTAATTTGGTGTTGTTGAATAAGTCTACCAATTGCTTATATAAACAATCACCCTCGTTCATACAATTGGGAAACCTAAAATATCTCAGTCCATGAGGCATACAATTCTTTCTAACAAAAATAAATTCTAAAATAAATAAATAAATAAAAAATAAATAAAATATTCTAAAATAAATTATGTTAAATAAAATAAATACATTAAAATGCTTCATCATTTGTTCAGAGGTTATAAAACAGATGAAACATTTTAATGTATTTATTTTATTTAACATAATTTATTTTATTCTAAGATATATATATATATATATATATATATATATATATATATATATATATATATATATATATATATATATATTTTTTTTTTTTTTTTTTTTTTTATGGAATATATGTACTTTATTTGGTTTCATATGTACTAGTGAAAAGAATTTTTCAACATGAATTTTTTCAACATGTATTTTTTCAAAAGAATTTTCACTTTAAAATTTTGTACAATATCAATGTATACTGATTTGAATAATTGATTGTGTAATTGATGGATTATTTCATATAAATAGTGGTGGTTTATGGGGGTATTTGTTTTCTGATGAAGTTTTTGGATTAAAGGACGAAAAGTACTTAAAAATACCCAGCGTCCATGGTGGTTTTGTTTCCTGCAAGCAGTTTTTGGATTATTTCATTCTTTGGGAGAGGAGGTCATTTGTTGTGCAGTACAAATCCTTTTTTTTTTCTCTTGGGATTCTATTTTGCACTTTGTATTGTGACATCTGTTTGCTGGTGTTTGCAGAAAAATATGTTTTCATCCTGTACTGGTATTGTTTTTTAAGGAAACACCTTGTAGTAAAACACATACAAATGCTGACTTGATCATTCAAACTTCCTTGCTTAACAGTGTCATATGATAGAAACATGTCCTGTTGTCCATTCTTTAAGGAAGCTCCATACATCCTGTTTTTCATATCTTTGCTTTTACTGACAATGTGAAATGCTTTCATATCTTTGCTTTTACTGACCATGTTCAGCATACTGATTCTGTAGGAAAACATGCCCATCAAGCAAATTCCTTATTTTCCAGGCCACAGTCATTTTAGTATGGATGCCAATTACATATTACTAAACTCTATTTCTACATTTAAGCAAGCTTTATTTTATATCTTATTTATGTTGCATATTTGTAACAGAATTACTTTCAACCTTTTATTCACTGTTAAATACACTCTAACAATGCCCTCTTTTTTATTTTAAAACATACTCAAAACACTTTATACTGATATGTATTTTTGATCAGATTATATAGAAAACATATTAAGAAACAAAACCTTTAGTCTTATTTCAATGCAAGTCAAAATGCAATTTTACATAGTTAATACAATGATATCAAGTATTACTACTAAAACTGAATGTATTTAAAGTTTTCTTTTGCAGACCATTCTGTGAAAATATTTTATCAGTTATGAACTGTGTCTGCTTTAGTTTTATTTTTTAACTTGGTTAATTAATTTTTTTGCAATCACAGAATTTAATTATGACTTAGAACTCTTTCATTAACTCTTTGCAGCTGTTGAATTACCTAGTTACTTTTATTAATTATTTTATACCAAAAGATTAGAAATAGACTAATATTTATAATAGACAAAAACTATGTGCTACTGCAAGCATCTATACACTGCTGAAAATATACAGTTTCAGTGTCATTTAACCATAACATTCTGGTCATGTCTCTGAACTGCCCATAAACTTTAATTGATAGTGAAGTATACACTGAAAAATGCTGTTTACATATTAGTCCATTAGCTGTATGAATACAATATTTTAATATAATTGTTTCTGTACCTGGGGTAACCAATACTGGTACAGATAAAATGATGTTCCAAAAACTAATAATAACACTACAACTTATAACCAGTGATAATATTACAACTTGACAAATTACTTTTGAACTTATTACAATGTATCCTGTACAGTATGTATATACACAGACTGTTTTCTATTCATGCATTTCAATCTAGTAGGTATCCTGGACCCATTTTTTAAACATGGTTTTTCACTCATATTCATTGCTAGATATTAATTTCATTTTTACTGAATTTGTCTGTATTTGTACATGCAAAGATTGTAAAGTACATTTAGCCTAATCTTTCAAATTTTGTAACATTAACGTCAAGAAAAATCTTGGACTAGAAAAATTACCACCAAAGACATGGTATTAAACTACATACCCAGCAAATAGAAACATTCATGCTTTCTGCATACCAACACTGTCTTGCCAAAAACATATTAAAAATAGTGACCAGTCTTGTTCACTTTTCCAGATTTCTTTACTTTCTCTTGTATAGCTTTAATAAAGCAATTGTAAGCCATCTCTTGTATAGCTTTACATTTAACAGGTTGTAAATACAAATTCATACTAAACAATACAATAATAACTAGCATAACAACTATTAGCAACTTGTAAAATATTTTATCCTGTCAGGTTTAATCTGTTTACCAGTATTTCTAATGCACTAATACCTGTTTCTCCCTCCCCCCTAAAAGAGTATTGTCAAGAAGGAATGAGATATTATTTCTCTTCCTGCAGCTCTGTTTTTGACCCTTTTGCAATACTGTTCACAGAGTCAGTGTAAAACTGAGAAAGTACCCCTTCCCCTGTAGTGCTGCAGTATTGTTTATTTGCTTTATGCTGTGAGAATAGAATGTATACCAATCCAATACTTTGGTTATACTATTGCTTTATTAGGTTATTAAACTATAGACATGTGTCTGATTTGATCATTTTCTGGCTGTTTTCAATGACAGAATATATTTTTTTCTGTTGCCTTTGCTGTCTACTACTACTAGTAGTTATTTGTACCCTTCTGTATACTTTATTTGAACTGTATGTATACTATAGCCCATCTGTTGGCTATACTTCATGTAACTGAGTTTTTTTTTTACTTTTAACATTTACTTGCAAACTGATTATCAGTGACATTAATGCACAATTGTGATGTTTTATTACGATTACCAAATAGTGTTGCATGTGAACATTTAACAATTATGTATTAATAACAATAATGTTTTAAAAAACCTCAAGCCACTTGTCTGGCAATCAGTCTTATTTTTTATACCTTATCTGCTCAATATTTCCTGTAACTATTTATCCAGTCTAGGAAGGTCTAAGCTCACATTTCAGACTTTGTTAACCATAGTTAACCCTTTTAGCATTTTTCCTTTAATCATCTGTTAATACACTTGCAATTTGATAGTAAATTGCAGTTATAAAACACTTAGAATTATAATAAGTATTTGTGATTTGCATAACTATGCATTTATACTACATAAATAAACATTATTTTACAATTAGCTTACATATTTTTTAACTTTGATTTCAGTATTTTTATTTATTTATTAAACTACCCTGCAATTCATTTTACAAAGACTGCTTGACTAATACAATCTTTGATTTTATTTCTTTTTGAAAATTCAGAACTTTAACTGTTTGGTGTGGTGTTACTATACAATTATAAAAAAATTGTAAAAAAACAGATATTAGCTTAACTAACACATGTTTACATTTACATTATTTATATTTGCTGTTGTCTGCCTGTTATTCTTGTGCATTGTAACAGATGTATTTTAGATGAAAAGAAAATATATGCATGTCAGTCTTGTGACTTTAAATTTTAATACAAGCATGTCAGTCTTGTGACTTTAAATCTTTATACATATATGTCAGTCTTGTAACTTTAAATCTTTACTGTTATTAACTATTTTATTTGATTTTATGCACTACAACTGTTTTGTGTACCTTTTGACTATGCTATGAGAATGGCAGTTATTTGGCTTTACCTTACTGTAGTATCAATACATGTCGTGCTTTAATTGGATGAAAGTCATACATCATATCCTACCATGTATGCTTAACCATTTTCAAAACACAAACATATTATAAAATAGATCTTTTCTGTACAGATTAGCTGTAGTTTTCTGCTCTTCTGCAATGTTTTCTTAAGCTCAGCTAATTTATTTTCTTTATCCTGTAACTGCTGTTGAAGAGTTTCCTGTAATGTTGCATGGTTTTCCTGATATATTTCAGTAACCTGTTCTGCTGACTCTAAAACTCCTATGCACTTTTGAAAAGATGTATGTATAACTTATCTAAGCTTCCTGAACTAATTGTGTCTGTCTTTTAGAAGTTTAGTACATTATTTTGTAACAAAATGCACTAGAGGTTCTGTCAATAACTGATTTGACTGTTGTAACTCTGAAATAAACTTTTTACATGTGGTGACAGGACATAACTGTTCAACATATGAATATAATGTCAGCATATTAACTTTTCCTGGTTCTTTACCATTAACATTTTTGTCTGTACAGCCCAACCTTTGAATAATGGCATGCACTGTATTTTTATGACATTGTACACACTAAACATTTTTGTATCACACATGATTTTTGTTTCAGATACCAGTCAAGTATTGTAATCCATTTGCATAATGCCTTACTATCAACTTGCCCTAATAAGGTTTTACATTTACTAATGTGCTGTGTATATCAACATTGCAATTTAAAGCTTGGTTTACACCTGCTTGAATTATGTCTAATAGCATCCATACTAAAAATGTGACACAGAAAATAGTCTTACCAGTTAGCAAGAAAACAGGTGATCAGGCTGTTGTTGCTGATGGCTAGAAATTTTTCAGAGTCACTCAAGAAGCTGGTGAAGCACAACAGGCAGTGAGATGCTGTGAAAGTACACACAAGCATCTCTTATACAGTACACAGATGACTCTTCTCTCATCTGCTCTGCCCTCACTCTACCAGAACTACAACAAATCACACAGAAATCATTCTCTTCTGTAGAAAGCTGGCTATCCAATGCTCAGCTTTTACTCAACCCAAGTAAGACAAAACTTCTCCTGTTCCAACCTTCCAAAGCCACCCAAAACACCCCCCCACTTCAACATTCTTGCCAAAGACAATACTATCATCTCTCCATCAGAACACACAAAATTACTCGGTGTGGAAATAGACAACAGACTTATATTTGACACCCACATATCTCTCACAATAAAAAAGTAAACAAGAAACTTGTTGCATTATATCGAAGCCACCAATTCCTAACCAAGGTGGCTAGAATCTCCATAGCCAATTCCCAGCTAATCTCCACCCTACTCTATGCATCCCCCATACTTATCAACCTTAAACAGACAGACCTATACAAGCTGGATGCTTGTTACAACAAAATTGCTAAATTTGCCACTGGAACCTTCTACTGCAGCCATCATTCTAGCTCCCTTAAAGAACTAAACTGGCTAGAACTCCCACAGCTCCTTCACTTTAATCAACTCAGCCTTGCTCATAAACTTATTAACCACCCCCTTAACATCCCTTCCCTTCAAACCCTTCTCCAACCTTATCACCCCACTAGGCTCCTAAGATCAAGCAACAAAAATCAACTCACTGTTGTCAAACCCAAAAACTCAGCAGAAGAAGCCATATTTTCATGTACCATATCTAAACTTTGGAACAATCTTCCACCCTCTATAACTACTCTACCTTCCAGCAGCCTTTTCAAGACTGCGCTCAAATTCCACTTAAATTTGCACTGGCTTTGTCCTTGTTCTAATCCAGACTACCACACCAACCCTTACCTTCCCCCCCACCTAGACTCTTAACCCAACTATATTACCGCCACTACTAACCACAGTCAGAAATAGCTAGTTGTCTTTACATACTTTAACATCGTCTGACAACTTTGTTACTAATATAAATAACAAGAAACTATCTTAACTTGAAACATTTACTGTATATACTGTTGATAATCAATATCTTGTTATTGTATTAAAGCCAACAACCTGTAATGTTGTTTACTATTGCTGCAACTTTGTATTTCTATTTATCAAGTACATGATGTGGAACTTTTCTCCCAGGGCATCCACTGAAAAAGGACCTGCATCCAGTCAGAATTTTCCGGTAAACAAATGTAAATAAATAAATAAATAAATAAAGTAGATGTCCACCTTTTTTTGAAGAATTAATGACACTGCGACTTTCCTGGACTTCAGGCTCAATCTGGATTCAGACATCTGAGAAATATTTACTACTACAAGCTGCATAAACTGGAATAATTCTGTTTAGGATTTACACATATGTACAAATGTTAGTTACTGCAAGTTTACTGAAGTGACCCTCTGCAGGACTTACCACTCCCTCTGTGTTCGAATACAGGTAGGCTCGCCATTGAAAAATTAATTTACCAAGGTGCTAATCAGGGTGCTGTTACTGTGATGCTTACTGTGATGGATCCAAAGTCTTCTTAAGACACTAAGTCTTACTGGCTGGATTCTGCTGAACTCAAAGTCTAGTCTTCACAGTCTGTTGCCTACAGAAACTTGCAGAGTATGCACTGATGCAGCACCAAAACTCTGAGCAGTAACCAATAAATTACTTTTTATAACAAATCACACATACTACTGTTGCAGCTTTAGTTACACTGTTCTACTTTACTTCTCAAACAGCATGGATGATATGAGAGATACAATACAAAAAATATATCTAACAATGTTATCTGCTATAGTCTCTTTATGCTGTTCTAGTCACACAGTTCAAATCCTGTTTTTTTCTTGGTATTCTATTTTGGAATTTGTATGAGAACATCTGTTTGCTGGTGTTTGCAGAAAAATATGTTTTCATCCTGTACTGGTATTGTTTATTAAGGAAACACCTTGTAGTAAAACACATACAAATGCTGACTTGATAATTCAAACTTTCTTGCTTAACAGTGTCATATGATAGAAACATGCCCTATTGTCCATTCTTTAAGGAAGCTGCATACATCCTGTTTTTCATATCTTTGCTTTTACTGACAACGTGAAATGCTTTCACATCTTTGCTTTTACTGACCATGTTCAGCATACTGATTCTGTAGGAAAACATGCCCATCAAGCAAATTCCTTATTTTCCAGGCCACAGTCATTTTAGTATGGATGCCAATTACATATTACTAAACTCTATTTCTACATTTAAGCAAGCTTTATTTTATACTTTATTTACGTGGCATATTTGTAACAGAATTACTTTCAACCTTTATTCACTATTAAATACACTCTAACAGAGAGGACATATATCATGGATGTTAAATGCAATTGGGGTTGGGTGCATACTGTGAAGCTGTGCAAACTGATTTGCCTGAGTATGCCTGTATTGTCAGCAGAAGCCTCCTACATGTAGGACACAAATACAGGCTCATGGCCAACAGTAAAACCATCATGCACAATCATGGACATATCAGAATAATACCACCAGTAATGCCCATGTCACTGACGCAACATATGTGTTTCTGAATGAGCACAGATTTTTTAGCACCAACACACTTGTACAATGATTAGGGCATGTCAGCAATCTATGAGTGTAATCAGGCACACTCTCCTGACAATAACATATACAGGAGGTACAAGGAGACACACTTTTCATTATGATCACTACAGGCTAGCTGACTGGTGTGCATGGCAGAGATATAGCATCTATATTACATAATTGAACTTTTAAAAGTTTGAATGTCATATGTTCGACACCATATGATCGAACTTTTAAAAGTTCAAAAATGTAATAAAAAAAAATAAACCAAAGAAAAAACGTACCTGAATGGTTTAAGCCCCCCCTGCACCCCCCCCATTGTTTTAAATATATCAACTCCGAGATCACACTACAGTGCAGAAAAGGGAAATCTTCCTATTCCCCACTGTATGGAGATTTCCATTGAAGTGTTCAAACTTTTAAAAGTTCAATCATATGGTATTGACCATGGGACTTTCAAACTTTTAAGAGTTCGACAACGTGATATAGACCCAAGATATATATAGCACAATACACACTATAAATAATGTAAACCATGCCATCAATGTCATCAAACAGCTATGTATGTCATGAGTGCATCACCAAAGCAGATATTCCACATGCATGTGGTATTACACTTTGATGGGGGTTCTGTGCCATCAGACAGTAATTTTTATTCAGCAAAACTAATACCTAGGTATGCACAAATAGATGTATAATAGCTCACAGTGACAAAGATGGTGCACTTCAGTTACACATCATTGGAAGATTTGTATGGAGGGACACGAGGAAGGATGCATTGTACTTGGGTATTGGTGTGGTGAAGGCTGTGAGGAACTATGAAGGTATTATGGCCTGGAATGTGGATGTCCTGCACATACTCAGTAGTTGTGTTATATACAAGGAAGTGATCACCACCATGGACAGATGTTGGTGGACATTCCACATACCATATATCCCAGGCCACAGGTCACATAACAACTGGTCTGATGATAGGGGTAACGTCTACATGATCCTTAGTTTGTGCATTTGTTAGCATAATGGAACAAATCCCCACATGTTTTTTTCCATCTCATGTGTTGTCATGTCTGTGGCAGTAATCACCGATGTGTGTTGATACTGTCTATATTATACCAGTATCAAAGTTGAAGTCAGTGATTTCCCTCAATCTGTAGTCCTCCAGACATCTGTTGGGACACAGGATTTGTATGTCATTCTTGACATCTATGATTTCAAGCATGGGCAGGAAAGGGCCTAGCAGACAGCCCTGATTTACACACGTGATCACTGGACACAAGATATAAGCCACTTCACACATTTCTACATATTTAGATACCACGTATGTGATCTACTGTTCTACCCGCTTGGTGATATAGGTGTTGATGGCCACATTTGTCACTGTGGAGTGAATACCTCAATGTTGTCTCCTGTCAACTGCCTTGGCTTTTCAGGTTCCGCAGGTTGATGATCTTTGAGGATATCTGACAGATGTAACAGACATAGATGTAGCATCAAAAACTTACATGTCTGTTGCACACAGCCAGGACATTAGTAGTGTCCATTTAGAGAAGGTCCATAATGACATGTTGGTCTACCGCACAGATCAGAAGAGTCAGGATGTGTCTATACATGCATGCATCAGGTGCTGTTCCCAGGCCACTCAGATGGATGCATGTCAATGTACACCCTTCTATGGGAAGATAGTCCATTTGGAGGGTGTGCTAAAGTGTGTTTCACACTGTGTCGGGTAGGCATATGTTCTGAGTCATGTTATAGGTGATTTGTGATGTCACAGCCCATTGTTTCTGTGTGATAGGCCTGCATAAAGGTAACACAGTGCATACTGCCTATCTTGATCTGTCTTTAGGTTGGGACACAATCCTCCTACTCGGGTATCACTGACAAACTCTACCAACTGGGGATTAGCACATATGTCAATAGATGGTTAACCCATGTCCTCACAAACAGACCATATAGTGTGAAAGTCAGTGAATCAACCTCTACCATTGCAGCTGCAACCAGTGGTGTACCTCAAGGATCTGTGCTGGACCCTGTGCTGTTTGGAATCTATTTCTCAACAGTCCAAACTACAGAATACAACCTGTGGCTTACCAAATTTGTTGATTCATGCATATTGTTTGCAATCATTGTGTCCACCTATGATGTGACTATAGTACAATAGTGGCTAACACACACAAATGATTGATGCCAAAGCCACATGGTCTACTAGTAATTACAGAATGTGTCAAGATTTGTGCTGTATGCAAAGTGTAATTTCCTGGTAAATACACCATTGGCAACACTCCCCCATGCAGAAACCAGTGGTGCAAGATTTGGGAATGCACATAGATAGTAATCTGAACTCGGACCAGGTGTCCACAGTGGTATGGAAAGGCTACGTCATGCACCTCAGAAGTCACACCATTATATCCAGATCTGAGGAGGATAATAACAAACCTCAGCTGAACACTAATACAGTATAATGTTTCTTTTTGCACTCCACCACTAGCTGGAGTACTTCACTTCTTCTTTTCTTCTCCTCCTCCTACTACTGTGAAAAATGAGGGAGAGCAGCCTTTCCAGTTGACATAAGTGTGCACCAACAGTGCAGACCACAACCCTATGCACCATCCCTGGCTTCTCGGTGCAGGTGATAAAATCATCATCTCTGCTACTGCTCCCAGAGGGTATCGCAGGACCAGCCTACTTGGCAGTACTACCTGAGAGGGCAGGTAGTGCAAGGGCAGCAGAGGTGGTACTGCCAAGTTGGCTCCCAGATGTACTGGGCAATGGTACTGGAGCCAGTGAGGGAGTTGAAGGGTCCTGTGGGGCAGGTCTACCTCACTGTGCTGTGGAGCATTTAGTGATGTGGTACACATGGAAAACATGGATACATTTTTATGACATGTAATAAAATAAAAAAAAAATAAATAAAATAAAATAAAAATAAAAATAAAAATAAAAAAGACAGATACGGGTTGAGGTGAGAGAAAAAAAAAGAGAGAAGATTAGTGCCTTCATATTTGACATACAATGCATTAATACAATTATTTTCTTCTATTATCTTAACCTTTACTTTTAAGACTGCCACCTCCTAAAAGAGAACTTTTACTTTTAAGGCTACCAGATCCTAACAGAAGTACACTATACTACAGATTGCAGCAAGTACTCCTTGACATGTGCATATATTGCATATATGTGTGTTCCAATTATACATATTAATTTTACTTTAAACCTTTAAGTTACATGTAATTGGAGAATTAACAGTATTGCATGGTTGAGAAGTGTGGTTGTTGAACCCACGACCTCTGACTAAAGTCTAATACTGTACTCTTGGTTCGTGCTACAGACTAATGCATGCATACTTGCAGTTGAGATATGCATGCTCAATTTGATACAACTCTATAAAATACCAAAAAAGCAATCTTTAACTTTTAATGCTACAATAACACCACTCTTCTGCTGCATACATACCACATGCTTCCCTCATACTCTTCAATCTAGCCCCATAGAATCCTACATTGACCTCCCAGCCCATGGCAGCTGTGGAAAAAACAGAACAGAATATCATTATGAATGCCAGTCTTAGGTATATTCAGCTTTTAAGTATTACAAGTACTCTCTGTAGTTGATACACAGTTGTGGGATGTTCACAGTCCTAAATTCCACAATCCAAGCATTGAGGGTAACCCTCTTCCTCCCCTGTAGGTCATTATAGTGATGTCTGCATTGGTCACCAGTGCGCAGGATACCGGTGGCACTGGTTACAGCCTGGGCCAAACTATCCCAAGCTTCCAACTTATACTGGTAGCCAAAATAATCCCCCTGCAGAAGCCTGGCATTGTATTGTTTAACTAGGAGTCCAATAAAAATCCTGGACACCCCATCTCTGTGCCCTAAAGCTAACACCTTCTCCAGAAATACCTGGCATGTCTACCATGGATCAAGAGCAATGAAGGGTGATGGTTTCCCACCATCTCCAGTTATCACATTTACTGGGAGTGTGCACGCTGTCTGAAAAGGTTGTGCTTCAGTTACCATCACAAAAACATGGTGCTCAACAGTGTGCACCTTTGAGCACTGTGTTTGCATGATGGTAAGTGGAGTGCAACATCAGCGAGCAAAGCAAACTCAAGGTTATTGGATGTACAGACAGATGTGCATGTGTGTTACACAAATGTGAAGGTTGTGGCAGTTCAGATAGCAGAAATATACTTACAGAAATATAGCACACAATGTATTCACAGTCATACATTTGACACTAAATGTGATAATACATAGATAAATGAACACATAACTGACACAATACTAGTGCCTCAGCCCTCATACATATAATTAATATCAGCTACACCATGTCAGGTGTTATAAGTAAGAGTGACTATAATGGGAACTGGAACAACAGTAAAAGTGTATGGAATATGTGGTATTCAAACCCAGGACCATGTGCATGGCAGTACCACACTTATACCTGTTGTCACAAGAAAGTTATGAAAGTACTTCGCTGTGTTGCAGGTCTTTGCTATAAACTGCAATGTCACAACAGTAAAACAAAGGTTGTACACCCTGCACTAGAACCCAGGACAATCTGTAGTGCAGCCTTAACACTTAGCTGTTGCCATAGGACTAGTAACATGATGTTCCTGTTTTACTAATCAGTCCTAATGTCTCACTATTAACCCCAGATCAGCATCACTTATTGGGTTTGTGCGATACCCAGTAGTATTAACTGAATACATTCATTTTCTATATTTGGCTGTCTGGGTCCTGTCTGCTTCCTGGGTGGGCCATACAGTGAAAGTTGGTGAATCAAACTCTACCACTGCAGCTGTCACAACTGGTGTACCCCACGGATCTGTGCTGGGACCTTTATTTATTATTTATTTATTTCCAATTTGATTACCAGTTTTCAGTGGAGGTCTGGGGAGAAAAGCTGCATGAAACAATTATAGTAAAGATAGCAGACCAATAAAAATAAAAGTACAAGTACAAATACATATCAAATAATACAAAGCATGAGCAATAATGCCCATAGTGGAAAAATATTGTGCAGATACATTTTAACAAATTCACACAGTTAAAGCCAAAATCAAAAGCTATTTACAATATTTACAGAGTGTTAGAGATCATATGGGAATTAGCTATAGAAGGTTATAGCCAGCTATAAAGTGCTTAGGAACTCAGGAGGATACCCTCCCAGGGGCTTCTGTTAAAGAGTTCTAGGTAGGGAGAATGCAGTTACATTTCCAGTTGAAGGACAGGTAGGTGTAAAGCTGAATTTTGAAGTTGTTTGTGTTTGACATTGTCCTTAGTGTGGAAGGGAGAGAGTTCCATTTTTTACCTAATGAGAAGGAGAGGAGAAGTTGTCCAGCAGATCGTTTAGGTTTGAGGACAGTAATTAAGTTTTGGTGTTCGGATCTGAGAGTTCTGTTTGGGATGTATGGGGGAAGGATGTTAGTTAGAGTAGGGCATTTGGTTGGATTAAATATGTCTATGTGCTGTAGTGAGCTGGAGGAAGTCCAGGTAATTTTTGAATACTAACCAGTTGAGGGATTGGAGTCGAATGTTTGGCTTTGGTGGCAAATTTAGAAATTTTGTTAGAACAGCTTTCAAGTTTGAAAGTGATGGAAGAGGATAGGTTAGTTAGTAGTGGGACACTGTACAGAAGGGAGGGAAGGTGATAAGAGGAGGCCAGAGTATGCTTGGCAGAAGTAGAGTGGAAGTGGTTGTTCCTGTATAGCATACCCAGTTTTTGGTGGGTTTTCTTTATATTTTGCTGAATATGGATGTCAAACTTGAGATGTTCATTTATAGTTACACTGAGTAGTTTGGCAAAGGGAACAACTTCGATAGGAGAGTTGCTTTGGCTAAGAACTTGGAAGGACTTTTTATCAAAAGAGAAAGATTTTGAGGGTGTGAATAGCAGTATTTTAGATGTGTTAGAATTGAGAGAAAGGTGATTTTGGTGCAGCCAGATCTCAGTAGTTGAGAAGGCAGTCTGAATTTTAGATAGGACTTCAGGGAGGTTAGAGGCAGAGCAGACAAGTGTAGAGTAATCTGCATATTGGATGACTTTGGCATTAGGAAAAACAGAGTGAAGGTTATTGATAAAGATATTGAACAGCATTGGTCCAAGGATGGACCCCTATGGTACTCTGGTAGGGGTGGGTAAGAAAGGTGATGTGCCTTTTTTCCATTTCACAGCCTGAGATCTATCTGACAGATAGCTTGAGAACCAGTAAATAGTGTTTTGTGAGATATTTAGGTTTGATAGATGACTTAGAAGGTGTTTATGGGAAACAGTATTGAATGCTTTAGAGAGATTTAGGAGCACTGTGGATACTAAGTTCCCAGAATCTAGGGCTTGAGTGACAGTTTCTAAGAATGAGAGTAGAGCTGTTATGGTGCTATGTCCTGGTCGGAAGCCATGTTGGGGAGGGGTAAGAAGTTGGTTTTTAGTCAGAAAAGGCATAAGTTGAGGTGGATGCATTTTTCTAGGATTTTGGAGATTGGAGAGGGAAGAGCTACAGGGCGGAAGTTTGAAATGTTAGTGTTTTTGCCTCCCTTTTGGAGAGGAAGAATAAAGGCAGAATGCCAGAGTTTAGGGAGATATGATTCCTTTATGGATCTATTAATTAGGGCACTAATTGAGAGAGATATACCATCAGCAGCAGACATGAGAAAGGAGGAGGGGATGTTGTCAGGTGCACTGGAGCAGGGTTTAAGTTTGGATAGAAGTCTTTTCATGTTGTTAGTGGAGACAGGTTTAAGCTCAAACATAGGGGGGAAATTATTTGGGGATTTAGATGCGGTGCAATGTAGGAGAGATGGGTCTTTGTTGGGAAAAGTTTTTGTTAGGCCTGATATTGACTCATAGGTTCATAGGTTCATAGGTTCATACTAGGCTATCTGCCCTAGGGCATTTATAAGCCTAGCCAGAGTATGTTTGGCTTTCGCCACCCATTTTAAATTAATTTTGCTATGCCCTTTTTCGAGGTTAGTATACTGTGCCTCTGTCTAACAGTGACACAGAAGTGATACCCTGGGTAAACCTATGATCTCCCATCCACTCATCAAGATTCCTCTTGAAGAGAGTCAATGAGGGACTCTGCCTAACCTGGACTGGGATTTTATTCCAGAGTGAAGGGAGCCTCTGGGTTATGAATCTGTCCCTCCAGCATGTCCTACCTATAAAGAAAGAGTTGAATCATCATTATTATCTCCCTTTTTCCCATTTTTCTACATGAGGTCGGGGTATCATGTTAACTGTCACCAACTTTCTCGATTCAGTGCCACATTCCTGCCTTCTTCAACACTCATGCCTGACTGTCACAGATCGTCTTTCACATAATCCATCCACCTCTTTGCTGGATGTCCTCACTTCCTCTTACCTTCTTCCTGTCTGTCCTAAATCTTCCTCACCAGATTGTCTTCTGCTTTTCTACACATGTGCCCAAACCACCATAATCTGTTCTCTTTGATATTTTCTGCAATTGGATTTACTTTGGCTTCTGCTCTTATGTCCTCATTTCTTAATCAGTCCAATAGTGTGCATCCTGTCACCTTTCTCAGGCACTCATTTCCATCACCTCTAGCTTCTTCATCTGATAAGCCTTTACTCCCCAGGTTTCTGTACCATACAGTAGTACTGGTCGCACCACTGTCTTGTACACCTTACTTTTCAGCTTCTTTGGCATTCTTTTGTCATAGACTACACCTGATACTCTGTGCCAGTTGGCTGCAGCCCCTCTGATTCTAGCTTTGACCTCTTCATTCAGACTACATTTTCCTCAATTATTCCTCATAGATACATAAAGCTGTTTACATGTTCCACTATCTTCCCTTTTATCTCTATTCTCAGCTTCTTCTGATTTCCCCAATTTGCTGCCATTACCACTGTCTTATCTGTACTTAGTTTCATCCCATGTGCCTTCAGATTTGCATTCCATTTTCCTATCCTTTGCTGAAGTTCTAGCTCAGAGTATGCCTATATTGTCACATCGTCTGCATACAGCAGCTTTGTTGATCCATCCCCTCCAACCTGTTTGCTAATGTAGTCTATCACCAGTATGAACAGCAGTGGGCTCAGAGCTGAACCTTGATGTACAGCCACACCCACTGGGAACCCCACTGTGAGGCCAAACACTGTCTATACTTGAGTCATTGCGTTCTTGTACATAGCCTGTACTAATTCTACCAATGTTTTTGGGACTTCAAACCACCGCAGTACTGCCCAGATCAGCTTTCTTGGCACCTTGTCATATGCTTTCTCCAAGTCTAGGAATGCCCAGTTGTACTCCCTCCTCATCTCTAGCTTCTTCTCAAGTATCTGTCTCAGTGCAAACATTGGGTCAGTTGTGCTGCATCCTGATCTGAATCCAAACTGCTCATCTCCCATCTTACATTCTACTACTGTGTGTATCCATTTATCAATCACCCTCTTCAGACCTTTCATGCAATGTGATAGGAGTTTGATGCCTCTGTACTACCCACAGTTGTGGATGTCCCCTTTGTTTTTGTACACTGGCATGTGCATGCTTATTCTCCGGTCATGTGGAATACACCTTTCTCTCCACACTGCTATTAGTACCCTCAGGAGCTATTTCTCCCCTATCTCACCCAGCATCTTTATCATATCTGCTGTGACCTCATCTGAGCCTGCTGCTTTCCCTGACTTCATCTTCCTTAATGCTGTTCTTATTTCTTCTAGGGTGGGCTCCTCTTCTTCTCTCATTGTAGGCTGTTTCTGTGCCAGTACAGCTTCTGTGGGCTTTTTGTCATTCAGAAGCTGCTGGAAATACTCCTTCCATCTGCCTTTGATGTCCTCTGGGATGGTGAGCTGGTTGTTGCTGGCATCCCTTATGAAGGGTGTTTGACTATCTTCTTTATCTTTCTGTCTTTGCCTTGCAACATGATATAGTTTCTTTGTGCCACCTACTGAGTCACTTTCCAGAACTTGGTACAGTGCTTCTGATGCCCTATTCTTTGCTATTGCAACTTCTTTCTTAGCATCTTTGTTAGCCAACCAGTAGAGTTGAATAGTGAGGCTAATTTGAGGTCAAATTCACTTGGGTCCGGACAGGGGTTATTTTTGGAACCTGGGTTGAGAAGTGAGTTTATGGAGATCCAAAAAAGCCTAGGGTTTTGGGGATGGTTGGACTGGAACTTAGTGTAGTAGGATGTTTTGTCTTTGAAGATTTTGTTTGCAAAGTTATGGAGCTGTGTATATTGGAGAAGGGTTTGGGGAAGTTTATTCTTTTGGTAAAGCTTCCAAAATGTGTCTCTTTGATACATAATTTGCTTTGCTTCTTTGGTTAGCCAAGAAGCAGTTATAGTTTTTCTTCTTTTTTCCTTGGTGGAGCTAGGGAATTTAGAGCATCTAGGAAAGTAGAATTAAAGTGGTCTATGGCTTTATCGAGTGGAATGGTTTTTAGAATGTTCCAATTCATTTCTTTGAGATAGTTAGAGAAGGTTTTGGGTTCAAATTTACTAAGGTTGCTGGTCTGAATATATTGATGATGTGGATGGGAGGTGGTTGCATGGTAAATGAAAGCTGAGAGGTGGTCACTAATAGAGTCAGGGATGCTGCCAGAGTTGGTAATTTTATTTGGATGGGTTACTAAGATCCAGTCAAGAGTGGATCCTGGGGGATTTGTTTTATTGGGTCTGGTGATGGAGTGGGTTACTTGAGTAAAGTTAAAGAGGTTAATGAACAGGGAGGGTATGGGACTGTTGATTTTATACCAGTCGATGTTTACATCACCTAGTTAATTTCAGCTGAGGCCAATTGGAGTGTGTCTTCAAGGGTTGAGACGTTATTTCTGGGTGGGGTATAAAGGGCGATGACAAAGTGGCTTTTGTGATTATTCTTTTTTAATAGACCGACTGTTAGTTCTGCATTGGAAAATTTAGGAATGGGGTTTAGTAGGGGAATTAAGGTAAGTAGATTGGAATATATTAATGCAACTCATCTGCCTTTTTTCTTTGGGTGATCACATCTAAGAGTGTGAAATCCAGAAGGTAGGATTTCAGAGTCAGAGATGTAGGGTCTGAGCCAAGTTTCAGAGATGGCTACAATGTCAGATTGGTTATGACTTAGCCATGCTTGAAATTGATGTGCTTTGTTGTTGAGACTCTGGGCATTGAGTGTGATAAATTTAAGAGTATTGTAGGGGGGATGAAAGGTTAGAGGTTTATTGTTTAGAATCTATTACCCAACAGTCCAGGTTACACAATATAACCTGTAGCTTATTAAGTTTGCTGATTCATACATATTGGTTGCAATCATTAAGTCCACCAATGATGTGACTATAGTACAAGAGGGGCTGACGCACACAAATAATTGTTGCCAAAGCCACACAGTCTACTAATAAATGCAGAAATTTCCTGGTAA
Source organism: Protopterus annectens (assembly GCF_019279795.1). Classification (NCBI taxonomy): domain Eukaryota; kingdom Metazoa; phylum Chordata; order Ceratodontiformes; family Protopteridae; genus Protopterus; species Protopterus annectens. Next base: position 1,121,928,352 of record NC_056732.1, on the reverse strand, counting down.
ATACACCATTGACAACACTCCCCTTATGCTAAAACCAGTGGTGCAAGATATGAGAATGCACATAGGTAGCAATCTGAACTAGCTATCTGAACTTGTACCAAGTGTCCACAGTGGTATTGAAAGGCTATGTTGTGCACCTCAGAAGTCAGGCCATTGTATCCAGATCTGAGGAGCATATAACAGCATTGTACTCAAACCACATCTGAACACTAGTACAGTATAATTCTTCCTTTTGCATGTACCTCATCAGACACCTGTAACAGCTGGACAGACCACGGAGGATGGGGTTCACATCAAGAAAATACAGGTCCTACAAACCACGCCATGATGTATGTGGATATACTGAAAGCCCTGTTCCTGAAATCTGTATTAGAAAGGATGACGTGACTTGTGCCTGGACTACAGGACATCTCTGACCTTGCCCTGGTGTGTATACTGCACATCCTCAGATCAGCAAAGTCTGTTGAGAAGAAGATGGTAAAATCAATGCCCCTTATGCTGTTGTAAAATACACTCTCTACTGTCAAGCAAGTGCACAAATAGACACACACCCAACTGACTACAGTGAGAATAGAACTACTTATCTAAGCATATAGAATACAGAACACAGTACTTTACATAATTGTCACTGTACAAATATGACTTTGAGTGTCTCAGACAACACTTTATAGCTGATGACATCAGCATTGTCTCTTGAGGAGAATACAATAATGTCCCACATGCTGGTGTAGAATACTCTCTGTAATGTCAAGCAATACCTCACACTCACACACAGTTGACTGTACTGAGGATAGAACTCCTACAATCTAAGTACACAGACTACAAAGCACAGTACTTTACTCAAGTACCATGGCACAAGTCTGACTTTTACATGGCTGCAGGTCATCATACAGTGGATGACATCAGCAGTGCATGTTGGAGAGAAGAATTTGGGAGGCCTGCATGAAATGGATCTATAGGCATATGCAAGTATCAAAATGCTGTAAATTCATGGGATTGGACCAGTAACTACAGGACACACACCTCTGCTCTTCTGGAGAGACACATACACAGTTGACTTCAGTGAAGAACAGAACTCCTACCTAAGTACACAGACTACCGAATGAGTACTTTACGCATGCACCATGACACAAGTCTGACTTTTATTTGGCTGCAGGTCAACTTATTTTGAATGACATCAGCAGTGTATATTGGGAAGATGAAGTTTTTGAGGCCTACATGAAATAGATCTGTAGGCACGTGCAAGTATCAAAATATTGTCAATTTGCATCTATATCACATTATTGAATATGTGAATATCGAACGATCACATTAGCGAATATTCACATACTTGAAAATGGTATTGTGGAGGGGGCTGTATTCCTACTCTGAGATCGCACTACAGTGAGGAAAGGGCAAAAATCCCGAACTTCACTGTCCCACAAAAACAATTCATAAACTTCGAGTACGTGAATATTCACTCATGTGAGCGTTCGATATTCAAGTATTCGATGATGTGATATAGACCCATCAATTCATGGGACTGGAGAGGTAACTACCCAATGCATATTTTGGCTCTTCTGGTTAGACACACACACACACACACACACACACACACACACACACACACACACACACACGCACACACACGCACACACACGCACACACAAACACACACACACAGTTGACTAGAGTGAGAACAGAACCCCTACCTATCTAAGTACACAGATTACAGAACTCAGTACTTTACACAAGTGCCATGGCACAAGTCTGACTTTTATATGGCTGAAGGTCAACTTATACTGGATGACATTAGCAGTGCATGTTAGAGAGAATAAATTGGTAGGCCTGCATGAAATGGATATGTAGCCATGTGCAAGCATCATAATGTTGTCAATCAATGTGGTTGGAACAGCAACTGTAGGATATGCACTTCTGCTGTTCTGGCTAGACACAGACATAAAGTTAACTGTAGTGAGAACCAAACCTCTACCTATCTAATTACACAGACTACAGAACGCAGTATGTTATGCAAGCAACACAACACAAGTCTGACTTTTACAAGACTGCAAGTGAATTTATAGTAGATGACATCAGCAAGCCATGCAGGAGACAAAATGTTGTGAGACCTGCATAGGCACATAGCTTCATATGTAGATAGTAGGCTACTAGCCTAATGACTCCATGGTGTTTAGAGACTTATCTGTGTAAAAAATAAGTACCCTTATTGAGCATAGTTTGATGATCATTGTTAGAAGAGCAATTTTGTGAGCAGCACCAACTGGCTCCAGCCATGAGGACATAGGTGCCACCCCAGATGTGACTTTACAGTCACCCAACCAGTAGTCAAGATTACGCTTGAACAGGGTCATTAAAGAGCACTGATTCACATGCAGTGGGACCCTATTACAGAGGAGTATGAGTCATTGGGGGATATATCTGTCTCCCCAGCATGTTCTGTTTATGTCACAGGATAGGTTGAGAACCCTGGGCTAAGTTATTCTTTTCCCATTTGATTTGCAGATGTGCAGCATTTCCAGTAAGGCAGGGTCTAAGACTGCTCTGTAGGACAGGCATAAGTCACAGCTTGCGTGATACTGAGTACATAGACAAGTCTTTCAGTCTTTCATGTTTGGAGGCCCTGGAGTCTTTCAGGCACAACACTGTGTTTCCTCCAATTGCTGCAGCAGTCTGGTGAGGTATGGACAAAAGAGAGCATTGTACTCAGTTATTAGTCTGATAAGGGTAAAGTACAACAGATGTATGACAACCATGGTCTTGGATGTGAGTTCAGTCTTTATGATGTGCACAATGCAGAATTTGTGTGCCAGCACTATGGGCACATAGTGATGAAAATATAGATTGCTATCAACATGTGTTACCAAGTCTCACAACACTGTGTTTGAGCTTAGAGAGGTGCTATGTATATCATAATTAACAGTGGTATGTCATTGCCAAAGGGGGAAATGAGGCATTGTATGCTTTAAGGTTCAGTCTGTGAGTTTGGGACAAATCATTTGTGTGTGACAGCTCCTTCCGTAATGTGTTACCATCACTGGGGGACTCTATATTAGTGCATCCTGTTACCAATCATCTGCAAACTTGGTAAACCACAAGCCGTCTACCATTGCCTGTGCTTTAGGTAAGTAGTTTGCAAACAGTTGAGGGTCCAGTACAGATCTTTGTGGTAAATGGCTACTGGTGAAGGTGCAGTTCCCATGTTTGAGAGTGTGTGTTATGTCAGTGATCCAGTTGCCTACCCCTGTACTACTGTATGGCTTAAATCCCACATGGGAGGTCTTCACTATGACATATGAATGGGGTATAGTGTCAAAGGCCATGGATAAGTCAACATAGGTGGTTTGTCCCATTATCCCTCATCCAGGTCTGTGGGGTCAGTATCCAAGAAGTCCACAAGCTTCAATAAGCAAGAGCTACCCTTGACAAAAACAAAATGGGTATGTTCAAGTGTGTTGAAGGTCACCTATGTGCCTGTGGATATGGTCCATGTTGATTCCTTCCCTAGCCTTGCAGATTAGTGTTTTTAGGCATATGGGTGAATAGTTGTAGTTCTGTATGTCACCAGACTAATGTGCATTGCATAGTACACAACATTTGATATTACATTTTGTACTCTAGTTGATATATATGTGGAAAAAGTATTGAGACTCCAGGGTTGAAGTGCATAGGGGGTGGCAACAGATGGATGTATTGTAAATATGTGACATATTGTTAGACATAGTCTTCCGCTTGTAGTGTTTACACATGTAATTGCATGTCATACACAGGAAATGGACAGTAAACAGCAGTATTACAGCATAATACAAACATTTCCATAACAATAAAAAGTGGATTAAAATTAAAAAAAAAGTGAACTTATGAACAATTCTACAAAGGCAAATGTGGAAGAGTCCCAAACATAAGTTTTAACTACCAAGTGCTTTTGTTCTTTTTATTTTCAATAGAACTTCATCAGAGTTAAAACCAAGTACACAATCCAATTTTAAAAGAAGCATCGAATGAATCACATGATCATTCCTAACTCCCTAACCAATAAAATACTTGCCTCTGTTCCCTCTTTTCTTCTTAAAGTTACAGTGTATTTTAAAACATTTTCAAGAAATGTAACCAAGTACTAACCAATCAGAGATGTTACTCTCTATATGAAATGGTATAGCGTTGCTGACAAAACTTCTAATAGAATTTTTCTAAAATGAAAACATATTTCTGTAAATAAAATAATCATGACTACTAGGAACAACAGTATTTAGCATTTAAAGTCTTTACGCCCTCAGAAAACATTTAATGTTTACCCTTTCATTAAGACCAGGAAACTTATTTGCCTGCAGTCTTATTTGCCACCAGGATTCACAGTATTCAAGTAGGACATTGTAATTACCTACAAATTTTTCCATACTGACAGCATCTACTACAAAAAACTGGAATGTTTTGAAATTACTGTGCATTAGTGAATGTTTGGATAAGGAATTACTAGTGTCTTTTTTTTCTTTATAGCCAAATTGTGTTCATAAATTTTCTTGACAGCTTTCTCACAGTTTTTCCACCAAGGAACCCTGAGCAAGAATCACAAAATGCCAAGTAAACAACTCCTTATGAATCACAATTACATCTGTTTCTTGTAAAAAAGTTTAAATTCAGTGCCTTGATGATGTGAACGTTAGCAGTGTTGCTAATAAACTGGCACTGCTTACATCTGCTACATTTGTAAGTACCACCTGTGTTTGTTTCTGATCGTGTAATTTGATGGTGTTCTAACATGGATCTCAGGTTATGAATTTTTTGATGTAAACAAAAGGCTGTCACCAATATGTGCAGGAGGGCGGTAGGAAAGTACCATAGATATCTATTTCTTTAACAGTGTAAAGTGAACATGTGCAAAATATTAAAATAATTTGGACTGTCACCTCCAGAGAGAGGGGTGATCACAACACAATCATGCTGTATAGCCAATAGGATCAAATCAAGTGTGTCAAGAAGACGTGTGCAAAATGGAGAGCTATGTGCGGGACATTTTTTTTTTCAAAGAGAGAGGAATGTTGGGGAAGGGATGTAGGAATGGCTGGGTGAGGTAAGTTATGTAGGGGAGGACGCAATTGCAGACAGGCAAGACAAAAAAGACAAGAAGTAGGGAAAGTAATGGACACAAAAGTTTGTGGGTCACCATAATTGAGGTGAGTTTGGGGACATTCTGAACCTATGATCATCAAGCTGGGTGACAGTGACAGTGAAAATCAAATTCTCACCCACTGGACTGTCATTACTGTCACCTCATTCCATTGCTGGCTACAGTGCCTGATGTCTGTATCTCCCCCTCGTGGCATTACATAAAATGAGGGAAAGCAGCCCCTTCAGCTTGTGTAGGCATGTGCCAACAGTGCTGTGCACAACTCTATGCACCTTCACTGGCAATTCAGCGCTGGTGATAAAATCACCACCTCTGCCACTGCTCCCAGAGGATACCACTGGACCAACCTCCAGGGCAGGACTACGTGAGGGGGAAGGTAGTGCAGGGGCAGCAGAGGTAGTGTTGCTTAGTTGGCTCCCAGACATGGTGGGCAATGGTGCCGGAGCCAGTGGATGGAGTCAGGCAGATTCTGTCGGGCAGGCCTACCCCTCTGTGCCATGGAGCATTTAGTGATGTGGTATACATGGATGACATGGACACATTCTGATGACATGAAATAAACAAATACATAAAATATAAAATAAAAATAAAATAAAAACGAAAGATACGGGTTGGGATGAGAGAAAAAAAGAGATAAGATTAGTACCTTCATATGTGACATACAGTGCACTGGTACAATTAATTGACTCTATGATCTGAACTTTTACTTTTAAGACTACCAGCTCCTAACAGATGCACACTATGTGACAGACTGCAACAAGTACCCCTTGACATGTGCATGTATTGCACATATCCATGTTCCAGTTATACACATTGCAATTTACAGCAGGGCATTTGCCCCACTGGTATAGAGATTTTAATTTAATTTAAGTATAAATTGCAGAAGTAACAGTATTATATAGTCAGGAAGTGTGGTATTTGAACCCACAACCTCTGACTAAAGTGTAATAGTATACTATTGGTTTGTGCGACAGACTAATGCATGTATATTTGCTTTTACAGTTGATATACACATGCTCAATTTGATATTCTAATATTGGACTCTTGGTTTGTGCTACAGACTAATGCATGCATACTTGCTTTTACGGTTGGAATATGCATGTTCAATTTGATTCAACTGTATAAAATACAAAAAAAATCTATCTTTAACTTTTATTGCTAGAATAAAACTACTGTTCTGCTGCATACATACCACATGCTTCCATCATCCTCACCACTCTAACCCCTTAGGTTTGGACATTTGTCACATGATCATGTGCAGCTGTGGAAAAAACAGAACAGAATACCATTATGAATACCAGTCTTGCCTATATTTAGCTTTTAAGTCTTACAAGTACTCTCTGTAGTTGATATTTACACAGGTGTGAGATGTTGGCAGTCCTAATTTGCCTGATCCAATGGTCAAGGGTATTCTTCTTCCTCCTACGGAGGCCATTGTAGTGATGCCTACATTGTTCACCAGTGTGTACAATACCTGTGGTAGTGGTTATGGCCCAGGCTAAACTATCCCAATTTTCTGACTTATACTGCAAGCCAGAATAACCTCCTGCAGAAGCCTAGCACTGCGGTTCTTAACCAGGAGTCCAGTAAAAATCTTGGACTTCTGGGCATCCCATCTCTGTGCCCTAACCTGACATTTTCCCCACAAACACCTGCCATGTCTGCCAAGATCTAGGGCAATGGACAATCTTGCTTTCCTGCCAGTTCCAGTCATTGTGTTTACTGGGAGTGCACACACTGTTTGAAACTGTTGCACTCTGCTTACCATCATATAAACACTGTGCTCAGCTGTGTGCACCTACAACATACCTCTCAACCGTACAGATTTTTGTGGAATGTCCAGATTTTGGCCTCATGTTTTTGGTCCATTTTTCATAAAATTGAGACTTTTGAACAAATTAGTGGCAAATCATTAAAGATTGAAATTAGAAAATAATAACAGACATTTGAGCTTCAGACTTCATATCCTTCAGAAAATCCATCCTAATGCAAAACATGTTATTCTATCAACTTTCTAAGTCTGTAAGAGCAATATTTAAAAAATGTCCCTATTTTATATTAAATGATGAAAAGCAATCTATGACATACACACTAGAAAATGTTAGTACATGTGAAATATTTCTACACAGGTCTGGATTAGAACTGTCACTCCAATGTACCATCAGAACACAGGATTGGTGCCTTATCCCTGTTTGCCACACAAACAGCTTTCCAACAAAAAACTTAAATCAATATGCATACAACAAACTGCAACAGCATCTACACTGATATCAAACCATGCAAGTGTTATTTGTACTTGTATTAGTTTTGGATGTAGTGCACCTAGTGATCACACAACATGTCACCATTATTGCTTACAATTATACACCTCTTTCTTACATGTCTGTGTTTGTTGGCCATTCTTCATTTATCTGAGTAGTAATCTGACACATGCAGTATACAAGACAGTCTATATTTATTTTATTTTATTTTACATTTGTTGACCAGGCTGGTCCAACTGGATTTATGTCCATTTTCAGCAGAGACCCGGGGAGAAAAGCTCCACATGCAAGCATTTGTAATATCAGGTAAAAAACATTAGACATGGTTATAATATATATGACAAAAATCATTAGATATTAAAAGGCAGAAGTTGAGAAAAATAGTGAGTGTATTTTGTTAGGAGTTTCTAGAGCTAGAGAAAGTAAAAAAGAAAAAGAAAAAATGTAAAGAAATTTTTTCTAGTACTTAGATACCTGAGGAAAGGTAGTTATTTACAGCAGAGAAGTTGAGAGTACCTGGATACCAAGGTAATCTAGTCAGGGTTGCTACAGGGGCAGAGCCAGTGGGTTTTGAGGTGTGTTTTGAGTTGGGATTTGAAGCAGGGAAGAGAGGAGATTGCTGTGAGATTGTGAGGAAGAGTATTCCAGGTTTTTCCTACTGTGTTAGAAAACAAGGATTTGCCAGCTGAGTTATTGGGTTTACTAGTTGATATAAGTAGTTTGTCGGAGGAGCGAAGGCTTTTAAGATTGCAGTATGGAGTGATAAGTGATGTGAGAATGGGTGTGTTTATGGGTTTGTAAAGGATTTTGTGGGCTAAGGAGATCTGTTGAAATAGAATTTGGTTTTGTAGCTCTAGCCATAGTAGTTGCCTTAAGTTTTGGCAGTGGTGAGTTCTAAAAGTAGAATTAGTGGCAAATCTGGAAATATTGTTGTAGGCAGTGGACAGTTTGCTGAGGTTAGCTTTGGACACTGAAGTATAGATGGGAGAGGCGTACAGGAGAGTGGAGATAAGATGGGTCTGGGCAATGGAAGTTCTGGCATGTGGAGTAAGGAATGGTTTAATTCTATAGAGGGAGCCTAGTTTTCTGTTAACTAATTTTATAGTATTGTTGATGTGTGTGTCAAAGGTCAGATTGTTGTCTATTTCAACTCCGAGAAGTTTGGTAGATGGATCGGGTGATATGTTTGTGCCATTAGTTGATGTGACACAGAAATTCAGTGGAGAGGATTTTCGGGTTGGTGAAAAGAGTAATAATTTGGTTTTTTGGGGGTTCAAAATTAAGCATCGTTTGAGGAACCAACATTCTACGGTTTCAAAAGTCTTTTGGGTGAGAGAGTGCAGTACAGAGGGGGATGAGGCAGAACAGATTAAAGTGGAATCATCTGCATATTGTATACAGGTGGCAGGAGAAGTATGAGTATGGAGATCATTAATGAAAATTGAAAAGAGGAGAGGGCCAAGGATTGAGCCCTGGGGAACTCCTATAGTAAGGGGGAGGTGGTTGGATAAGTTATTTTGCCACCTCACTGCCTGTTTTCTGTTGTCCAGGTAAGAGTGGAACCATTTAATTGAGCTTGTGTCAAGTGCAAATGATTTAAGTAGGTGTAACAAGATTTTGTGATTGACCATATCAAAGGCTTTGGATAGGTCAATAAATATAGCAGAGCTAAGGGTATTATTGTTCCTATTTTTATTGATGCAGTCTGTGAAGGAGAGGAGGGCAGAGGTGGTGCTATGGTAGGGTCTAAAACCATGTTGACAGTTAGCTAGCAGATTGTTAGCTAACAGGTGTTTCAGAAGTTGCTTTTGGACACATTTTTCCATGATTTTAGCAAGAGGAGAGAGCAAGGCTATGGGTCGGTAGTTAGAGAGTTCAGTTGATTTTCCTTCTTTATGAAGGGGAATAACATGAGATATTTTCCAGAGAGAAGGAATGTAGCCTTCTTCAATGGTTCTGTTAATCAGGATGGAGATGGGATAGGTCAGTGCATTAGCTGCAACTTTTAGATACATAGCAGGTAAATGGTCCGCAGATGGAGAGGATGGTTTAAGTTTATGTAGCAGAGAACGAATTAGTGCAGAGGGAACACGCTGAAGTTGAAATGTGGGAATGGAAGTGCTAGAGGAGGAGGAAAGACTGGAAATATCAGGGGAGAGTTGATTGGAAAGAAACTGGACAGTTTCAGTAAAGAAGGTGTTAAAGGCATTGGCAGTGTGTTTGGGGTTATATTGGGAGATGCCTGCTGGGCTTGGAGTGTCCAATTGGCCAGGTTTCATGAGATTATTTATTCCTGCCCAGAACTTTTGTGGGTTATGCAGGTTAGCCTGTTGCAAATGGCAGTAGTAGTTTCTTTTATCCAGAATTACTGCTTTTTTTGTAATGTTTCTTATTTGTTTAAAGTTGAGATGGTCTGTGGGATCTTTAGTACTGCGGTATTTGGACCAGAGTTTATTTTTCAGGATAATCTTTTGCCTTGTGTCCTTTGTTAGCCAAGGGGCGGCTCTTAAGGACAGTCTGATGGACCTTGTGGGGGCATGTGTGTCAAGAATAGATAGGAATTTAGAGTTAAAATATGTCACAGCATCATCCAGTGGGAGGTGTTTAAGAGGAGACCAATTGCAGGACCTAAGTTCTGCTTCAAATCTATCGGGGTTAAAAGTTTTGTTTGTTCTAACTATTTTGTATTTTGTTAAGTTAGGTTTATCAGTTTTATGTCTAATTAGATAAATAAGGGCATGGTCACTTATATCATCAGGTAGTGTACCTACTGTATATGTTTGGTGGTGGCTATTTATCAGAATCCAGTCTAAAATGCTTTCTTTGTTGGTAGGTTTATTTCTTCTGGTAGGAGAGAGAATAGTTTGTGAGAAACCATGCAGATTTAAGAGGGTGGAAGGGTAAGCTGAAGAGCAGGTATTCCAGTCTATATTGACATCTCCAAGGACTATTGTTTCTTGTGGAAATTGTATGGCCAGCCAGTTAAGGATTTCTTCTAAGGTACTACTGTTATTGCCTGGGGGCAGGTATATGCAGATTATGTAGATGGATTTGAAGGCATTAACTTGGAGTTTGGATATAAGGATTTCAGCATTACTTTTGGAGGGAGGTTTATCCTGTAAGGCAGTGATTTTCATCCCTGATTTATAGAGGATTGCAACCCCACCACCTTTTTTTGTAGTGCGGTCAAGTCGAATAATGTTGTAGCCAGGGGGAATAATCTCTTTGTCCTGAGTTACTGGTTTAAGCCAGGTTTCAGTTAAGCAAAGGATGTCGAATGAGTGTGCATCAAGTAGTGCATGGAGGGGGGCAATTTTATTTGTAATACTGCGGATGTTAAGGTGAGCTATTATTAGAGAGTTTGAGGGTTTGGTTAGTTTATTTGAGTTAGAGGAGAGAGTGGAAAGTGGGTTTGCAGCTGTGGTGTTTGGGCCTGGGTTGGGTTGAATGTCACCTGCTAGCAGAGAGAGGATTAATCTTTTTAACCAGTCAGAGGGTTTAGGGGAACTGAGTAGTGAATTTCTGTCATTTTGATGGGAGTAGGTAATGTGAGTCTTTCTATGAAATTTTGTAGCTAGGTAGCTTGGAGAAAGTATGAAGTTGAAACAGTGATGAGATGAATGTATGGTAGTTGAAGTTATGTGTTTGGAGAGAGTATTAGCTTCTGAGAGGCTATGGTGTTCATAGGAAGTTAGGAAGTAGGGTATAATAAGGAAAGGGAGAATTGAGAATGTGAGAAGTTGTTTTGAATGTAATGATGTTATTAGAGTAGGCATTGTAACAGGAGTGTAACAAAGAGTTAATTTGGGAAGATGAGGAGATAATGAGAGCAGGAGATGGATGTAATTGTGGAAGTAGGTGTGGCAGGTAGATGGTTATAAGTGGTATAGGGAAGGGTGTCAGGGTGATTGGAGGAATACAACTAGTGGGAGTGGTTATGGAAGTATAAATGTAGGACCACTGGGGGTGGGTGGAAATTGGGGTTTGGGTAGGGGAGCGGAGTGAGCCCGCAGGGCGAATGGAGCGGGTGCAGACAAAGGAAGGACAGCAGTCAGAAAACAATCAGGAAAGCAGCTAAAGTAAGGTAAGTGGAAGTGGGTGTGAGAAGTGACAAAAGGTTAGGTTATGTTTGAACTGAGAACTTTGATAAAAAAAATGTAAGTGGGAGAGAAGAGGAAAGGTTTGGAAGCAATGTTTTTATCATCAGGTATAGTAGGTAAAAAGAGAGAGAGATTCAGGTAGAATAATGTTGCAAGGTTAGGGTGCCCTCTAGTGGACACAACGTGGAAGTACAGAAGAGATTACTTTGCAGGCAAGAGCTGGGATGAGAAGTAAAGGACAGTGTAGTTTCTTAGGGATTCTTCCAGGTGGCCTGGGATATAGAGGTGGGCAAGTCAGAAGGGAGAGGGTGCAACTAGTAGTAGGGAGAGTGGGGGTGAGGCTGCTATGTGTCCAGGCTGAACTAGCGACACTAGAGTTGTGGTTACCAAAAAAACAGTATCCAATATCATTGGCTTTAACATGTATGAGGATATTAAGTGGAAATAATATCATATGCAGTTGCTACCAAATGAAGGGCAGGTTGGATGTTAAGGAACACAACCTATGACTAGTGTGCTGCTTACTTACATTTCCAACCTTACATCTAAAAGTTTGTAGATCTAACCTGACACACCCACTGGAAATAAGAAAGCCTGCAGTGTTGTTGTCTTTTCCTTCTCTCAACCCCTAATCATTCAGAGTTGGAATCCATTAAAAACAAACACTGAAAGTGCCTGCCCTGTCTTTACATCTCCTATACAGACCCAATGTTTTGGTATTCAGCAATTCTAATGAGTTCATACCTCATTTGCATCTTCACCATGCTAACAGCCTGGAATCTACACCATATAAAAAGGCAATCATGTAGCTAGGCAAACTGATGGTGAAGACAGTGTACATTTGGAAAACTGCAAAAATACTTTTTCTTCAAGATATATCTGCACAGAGTAGTACTGAAAGGTATGCTTCCATTTTATCACCTACATATTGCATATGCTGGAATGTATTTAAGAAAAATATGAAGCAACAGCATTTACACTTTTATCTGTATGCATTAGTTAGCAGTGTACTGATGGCATGGGCATTTTTGTCAAGCCATTTCAGAGGTATACATGATTTCCAATAAATTAAAATGGAATTCCATGCAATAAATATGTATAAATGTTTCAGGGACAGGTCATTTGATAGCACTTTTAGCATTTCAAAGATGCTTTGTTAACAAAATGGATCATTTTCCTGTTGCATTGGGTGAGTGAAGCAAACCTGAGTTACTGTTATGGCACAAATGAAGATGGACTACTCTTTTTGCAGGGAGCAAAGTTGCTTATTATTATGGCACAAACAAGGATATATTGCTATTGTTACTCTCCTTCTTTTGCATCTTGCCTGTTATTAGTATTTAACATCTCTAGACTGTTTGTTTCGCCAGTTGGTAATACTGACTGGCTACCTTTTCTGTTTTATCTGGAAACAGTTGTTTTGTAGTTATGTGATACTTATGTGTATTATCCTTCTGTTGTTTTTTAGGATACTTATGAGTATGCCACTCAGAAGTGTCAATCCACAGAGACCCCTCCTTCACCAATGCCAAGAACCAAGTGATTGTGGATGGCTTTAGGCAACATGGTGCTTTTCTGTTGGAAAGAGAATGGAGAGATATGGCACATAAGATGCAAATATGGAGGTAGATAGTAGATGATGTCAATGCTGTGGGTAGCCATGGCAGGATATATGAGCAGGTGCACCACAGGGCCACTGACATGATCCTATCTCCATGGAGAAGAGCAGCTGCAGTGGACCATGACCAGATAGTTACCAGGGAGGGTCTGCTGGGGAACCACTACTAACCCCCAATGAAGAGTTTCTGGCCAATATCAGAAATCCAGACAGGTCCAAGGAGAGTGTAGTACAGCATGTCCTGGATGCCAGAAGACCAGTTTCCCAGATAGCAAGCACATCCCAGGAGAAGCTTCCAGGTAGGCTTTGGTATCTGAACAGCTGAATACTTTGTAGAGTAAAACAATTGAAATCAATAATTTAATTGTGTCACATGTCTTTTTTTCTGGGGGGGGATTGAATATTGCTACAGTTATAAGCTCGGGTTAGAGTTGTCAGCCATGTCCTTGTTGAAATTATAGTTAATGGACAGATAAAAGGATAAATGTATTACCCTTTATGTTACTGTTAATTGTTATGATGTTGCCCTTACTTCTTCCTTAACTTCTTCCAGGACTGTCTGGATGACAGAGGAGTATCTCTTCTGCAGATGGTAAGGCAAACATGTTTATGTCAGTACTGCTGAGCAATTTAAAGAAATGTTGGAGTTTGTGATGTTCATCTCAGGCCTGTTGTGTGTATAGTTGTACTGTCTGTAATAGTGGCAGCACTGTAAGTTTGTTAGCATATATATTGCACTATAGTAGTGCAGGTATTAATTTATTATTGTGTTTCTTGCTTTTGGTCACAGGTGATCATGACCGTGGGAGTGTGGGCCCTGTGCCACCTGATGTTAGTATATCAGCAGACTCTGATGATGGTGGTGATCAAACTGAGGTACAGTTGGAGGGTAAAGAGATTGAATCTTACATGGAGGTTGACATATAGCCATCCCCTGCATTTCCATCAAACACAGCCAGTAGGCATATGTCTACCAAGTCCAGTGAGCCCACAGATATAGGACAGGTGGAAGATGAGGTCGTTGATCAGGGAAGTGTGGCTACGTCAGCTTCAGTGCCTGTTAAGCCTGGCCATAGCCAAAGTGTGGGCAAGGTGCCATGTAGGAGGAGTGATAGGGTGCTCGGACGGGGACTGCTGTCTCTCCTCCACCTATTGCAGGTGTCTCTTTCTGTGCCACTCAACATATGTTTAGGACCGTCATGGAGGCACAGGCATGTTCCCATAGGTACTTCAGGCAAATGCTCAGGGTTTTGGATGTGGCACACTCTGACATGCGTGACTGCCTCCATGGTGTTGCTGATTCACTGGATCAGATGAATGACACGTTCGAATGAGGAGTGTCTGTGATGGACTGAGGGGTGTCTGTCATGGAACAAGCAGTGTCTGTGATGGAACATCTGTTGGGGGGAGATTGCATCCTTGTGGGCGTAGGTCAGCCACATGATCTGCTGTCAGCCAATGTGGCTATGCCCAATCAAGCTCCAATAGTGGCAGCACTTCTACTGCTCCATCGGTGGGGGTGCTGTCCACATCCAGACATGGCAGGCCATGCAGTCATGGTCCTAGGCATCCCCTCTGAAGGGAGCTCATCCAGAAGACAACAGTCACATTCAGGTAGCAGCATTGCATCTGACTGTGGGCATAGACATGCTAATGCAACTCCTGGCAGAGCCAGTTCTTGTGGCTGGGGATGACAACGATGAACTGCCACCTCTACCATGCATGGCTCACACCTGTCTAACATATCACGATGTAGAGCCAGAGCAGAGCTTGGCTGTGTTCATGCAGACACTCACACACCAATTTCACCTCTAGGACCCATACAGATATACACAGCAGTTACTCAGTTTGTCTCCCTGGCCATTTGTTGGCTTATCCACATGTCTGCCTTCTTCTCTTTCTTAGTCAGACACACTCACTGACCTTTTGTGTCAGCATAGGCTTTCTGCCCCCCACACACACACACACACACACACACAACATCCTGTGCAAGTGGTGATAACTGTGCCATATCCCTGTTTTCTAACTTTTGGATTCAGAGATACAAAAGCTTTGTGTCTGATGTGCAGGGTTCATAGCTAACGTAGTGCTTAGTATATCTGCATTTGTGGAGTTGAACTGGTAATTGTACCTTTGACTTATATTGGCCTTGGAAAGTTAGACAGTAGATAGCATCAAAATTTCCCAACTTTATAGTGAATGATCTTGTGAAGGTTATGAAGTCAGGAACTGTAATGTGTATCATTACTTTCTAACTTCTCTCTTTAATCATTTTCCAGTACAAACATATGGTGCTAAACTGTGGGTATGCAGTGATCATCAATACTTTTGAGAGGTAGGACTACGTGAATCTTTGATGCCTGAGGCCTTATGCTTAGTAATGGACATATAAGTTATATAAGTCTCAGCTGTCACATGCTAAGGTAAGTTTGGTACAGATTTTCCACTTTTTACTAGCTTACCAGACCAAGTAATGAAATGCAAGGATATGCCACACAGTCATATTATTAAACAGTACACTCCAGGCTCAGGACTTACCTTGTAAATGCAGCAGTTGACACAGTTTTAGTTCATGGCTGACTCTGTCTGATGCAAGCACTACACAGCCAATACATGGGGAGGTAAAGGTTATGTGAGTTGCGTGGCATTGATGTTACTATATATATGTGAGTAGGAGGAAGGTTTTAGGCCCCTAGGTGGTGAGTGGGTGTGTTATGCATTGTCTCTTAGCCATTGCAAGATCATACTGAGCGTGTCTACATCTGTCTACACCTACAACAGCTGGTGATTCCACCTGTGAATCCTCATCCACCTGGGGCTTTGGTGATCTTGGCATTGGTAGTAGGATGTGTGCCTCTTCCCCTTGCTGAACTTGTTGAAGCTGTTTTCTCATGATTATGTTGTGCAGCATGGCACATACTGTAAATATTTCTGTACATGTCTGTGAATTGTACTGCAGGGCTCCCCGAGATGTATCAAGGCACCGGAACCATGATTTCAGCAGTCCAAACACAAGCTCTGTGATATTTCTTGCTTCAGCGTGTGCCTCGTTATGACTTTCTTCCATGGGCATCTATGCATTTCTGATGGGTGTCATCAGCCAACATCTGGAACAGTTCGGAGGTGTGCTAGATATGTGAGTCGGGTAACTTCCTGGGCTGAAAGCACACATGTTCAAGATTATTCCCTTGGCATTGCACATGACTTGGAAGTTGATAGAGTGGTTGCCCTTTCTGTTAATGTAGATTGGTTGCCCTTTCTGTTAATGTAGAGCCTACCCTCTTCCCAAAGTAGTGCCTTAATTTCTACATGTATGGGATCTATGGCACACAGTACTTCAGGGTAGTGCCCTACATGGTAGAACTCCTGCATATTTCTGGCTCTCTCCTCAGAACTATGGGAAAAATATATATGGTCACTGGCATTTTGGAGCATAGCACTCAGGAACTGGTGGATGATCTTGGATGCTGATGCCTGTGACACCACCAGCATGTCCCCTGTTGGGATCTGAAAGGTATCTGTAGCTAAGATCCTAAGGGCTATACATACCTTTGTGTCCACTAGAATGAGTTCCCTCGGTTAGCTCTGTCTCTGACATGAGGACGGCAGAAGTCACAGAGTTCCTGTAGTGTGTCCCTGTCCAACCTGTAGTGCTCCACAATTTCCACATCACGCAGGTTGTGAAAAGTTAAATGTGGCCTGAAAACTCTTCTCCTTCTCAGCTGAGGCCTATTAACAGCAGCAGCAGCAGCACTGGCCTCTGCCTGTAGCATATACAAATGAATTAAATCAGTAGCATCCCCTAACATTCTGTCAGTGTAGACTCCTTTCTATGTCTGTATTCCAAAAGTTATGTAATCCTCAGGAAAAACGAGCACAGAGTATACACAGATGCCTTCTAGCTTGTTGAATAAGCCATGTTGGATTGGTTAATTAGCATGCAATTCAACTGCTTATGTTGTAATTAGCATGGCAGAGTGTTTACCTTGTTTGCACTGTGGTGTGCACGTCTACACAATGTTTACTGAATCTGAATTTCATTGCTACTGTGTGCACATTGTGCTGCAATGCACACATGGTAGAAAATGATCGTGTAGGCTGTATTGAACCCCCCTGCTAATCTGCAACAGCATCTAAAACCTATTTCAGAAAACGCTAAGAACACTGAATGATTAGTGTAAACTGGAGTAATTTCCTCATGAAAGATGAATCTCAATAAGTATTAATGTATTCAAAGCATTTTGACTAATAAGGTGTTTATTTTTAGTTTTTTGTCTGTATTTATGCACAGTTAACTAACTTAATCACTTTTAGATCAGACAACATCGATTTAGTATTTCTAACTTAAAAATACACTGCAATCATTAAAGGCTAAATTAACTAGGCAATATTTTAAGAAAACGCATTTGGTTCCTCTTTCATTTTGTTGCTGCTTTTGAAATTATTTTTATTGAAAAAATAGTTTATATATATATATATATATATATATATATATATATATATATATATATATAAACTCATATATATATATATATATATATATATATAAAGTAACACCAATATTTGAACGTAAATCTTGCCCCCTCTTGACACATGTTACAATTGCAGTTATGTGAAAGTACAGTTGGAAATGTCAATGTTCACTTTTTAAAAATGGCACACTATGGACATTTTACCACTTTATAGATTTCATGCAATAAGTTCGATGAAGTGATTAAAAGGTGAAGCGCAATTGAGGCGCAATTGAGATTTTGACTGTAAACATATATATATATGTTTACCGGTATTTGCAAAAGTGAAACTTTCATTTAAGTGTACTTTCACATAACTGCGGTTGTACTTTTGTTTGTCGAAGAAACAACGACAAATAAAAGTAAACTCATATATATATATATATATATATATATATATATATATATATATATATATATATAAATATATATATATATATGAATACCATGTGTTTGGGTGACCATTGTTTTAGCCAAAGGCTGAAAGTGCATGGGTGTTTCTGTGAATAACCAGTTTATTGAATGGATGTTTTTTTTAGATGTTTGCTTTGCCGTAAAAGGTAAGCTGGATGTATACTAGGTGTGAGTGAGTTTGTGTGAATGTGTGCAGTAGGGTAAGAGTAAGGGCAAGGTAACGGGATAAACTGTATGTGTGTTTGCAGTTGTGAGTGTTTAGGCTTATGGACAAGGTTAAGGTTAAGATTAAGGTTAGGAATTGATTTAGTGTGTGTGTGTGTGTGTGTGTGTGTGTGTGTGTGTGTGTGTGTGTGTGTGTGTGTGTGTGTGTGGGATGAGTGTCAAAGCTGTCTTTTATAGTGGTAATGCTATGGAAAGGGCTTTCTTAAAGTTAAAATGCACATTAGGATTAGGGACAGGGGCAGGGTTAGAATTAACACACATTACTAAGGTGGATCAGGAAAGTTCTGGAGAAAGTGATTAATAAGTAAACATTTTTGAGGATGGCTCTAGAAGAATGCCAATAAATGACAGTGCAAGTTCCTTTGCCCCACCATTTTTATATGCTTGCCAAGATATACAAGCAGGCAGATAAATCATCAAGAAGAACTATTGGTAAGGGGTCTCTGACAGGGACCTTATCAGCTTTTTTATCTGTTTATCTAGAACTTTTATTAATATTAGTTTGATGTAGATTAAAGGGTTCAACACAGTTCATGCAGCTGATTCAAGATGTGCAAAACTAACCCTTGGCATTACATTTTTTATACTTCTGTACTATATTGTACAGGATTGGATGCCTTAGAATATTGGTTAAATTATGCAAATAAGTAAGTACTGGATTTTAACACATTTCTATTATGCTTTTGTGAACATGTTTTAACAAAGAATGTGCTTTGTTACAACAACAAAAAAATGTTTGTTGTCTTTCACTCTTGGAAGCTGAAAAGCTATCTTCAAGTTAAAACTAAACAAAACTTTTGGACTCCATTTTGCATTAGAGTTACTACCTGACCCTCTTTGCACAGGACATTCTCTGTTTGGGCAGTTGTGTCCTGTGAGAAAAGTTCAAAAATGTCCTGTGATTTTAGAAGAAAATTCCTAAGTTTTCTTTAATGGTTGCATAAAACAATTACTTTGTATCTGAAACACATAACTGTTAAATAAAACAGTATAAACAACTGCAATGCAACAAGAATAAGCCTCTATTTTGGCACAAAAGTGAAGTTCACTCCTTTGCATTGGTTGTGGGTACGGTTTGTCCTGGGAAATTTCATGTTTTTACAAAACCAAATGTCCTACTTTGGACATTTGAAAAGGTGGCAAGCTAATTTTGTATCCAGGGAAGTACATTTAACATTTTGTTTCCTAACCACCCACCCTTTTTCTGTTCTGCTTTTAAACTTGGAGGCTTTTGAGCAGCCCCCCCCCCCCCCCACACTGTATATCTGGCCTTGGAAGCTCTTCCCAGTCTTCTGCTTACCTATCCTTGGAATTTCCTCCCAGTCTCACCTCATCTGTTAATTTTACTGGGCTCTGACAAATGAAACTGAGAAGGCCTTCCCTTTAGACTGTTAAAGTTTCAGTTAGCCTCTGTTTCATACATTATCTAGCTCTTATTTCATATTTAAGCTGTACATAGAGTCACTTTCATTTGGAGACATGTATCTTTACAGATTCTGTCACTGATTTAATTTTGTATCAAAGTAACTTATTATGTCGCCTTATTCTTGTAGCTTCATTTGCAAATGTGGGAGAATTGTAAATTACTGCAAGATGTGATCATTGTTTATACAGTATACCACACGTATACTGCAATAAGTAGAACTACCTGTAAATGTGAACTGTTTGAATTTTAAGTCAGTCTGGCACTTTGGTCTTGTAGTTTCATTCACAATTGTGGGAGAATTATGAACTATTGCTGGATCTCAGCCTTATTTAGTAATTTCTTACCGCATTTTTCCATAAACAGCGTTACAGGTAAATTACTATCTGGTCTGGTATCTTAGACTGCAGTTTGGATTGTAATAGTGGCAGTACAGTCATTTTTTGCTGTAGGATTTGTGCTTCTATACTTCTACAGCTGTTTATATTCCATTTTTGCTGCTAGATTCTTATATTCTGCTTATCATTTGCCGGATTAAAGTTGCATCCCACGGTTCGATTGGCTACTAAGGATACATTTGCTACCATCTTTCTCCTGTTCTTGTGCTTACTACATTATTACAGCCCCCAGCTCCTAATAATACATTAAGAACTGCTCTTCTGTTCCTCCCCATGATTTGTATACTAATTACATTTACCCCTGGCCCACAATAAAAATTAAAGTTTCTGACATCCCAGCAAACCTGGAGTCATTGACCTGTAGCTCAGAGTCGTAGGATAAAGTGAACTGTGATTTGCTACAGGTTCAGAAGTTGCAAAGCTCCACTATTGGCTTCATTTATTTAGATCCCTCTCAAGCTTATCATGCATGCATGAAAATAATTAATCCATTTATATTCAATACATTCACTATCTAATACAACATCAGCTCCTCTATCATTTTGCTAATAGATCCAATAACTCTAAAAGTGAACTTATGAGATCTCTGCATATCCACAATATGCTTAGCTAAGGCATTACTATTAACTTTTTTACGTATATCAGAAAGATGTTCTGATATATGTTCCTTTAGCATCCTATTAGTCTCACCTACATAAAAAACAGGCACATCTTTCACAAGTTGCTACATAAATCACATTCATAGTTTTGCAAGTTGCAAAACATCAAAAGTAGAACATTTTATTAGTGATTGAATGTTTAAATTCATTACTTTTATTAATATAACTACATAACTGGCAGCCATAACATGGAGCAGTACCATTAGTTATAGCATTTGTATAAGAAGACAACTTAAAAATCCTTAAAACAGAGTTGTTTCAAATTCCTTTCTTTTTTATACACAAAATTAAGATATTGTCTTGTAATCTCTTTAATGATAGTTGATAAGCATAAAATAGACCAATTATCTTTAATAATATGTTTTACTTTATTAGTATGCATATTATATAATATCTAAGTTTGGAATTAGAAGTGGCACATTGTCTAGACTGCCCATTCCTTACTTGCACTTCAAAAAAAATATGGTCTAGCTAGATACCTCTCAACCTGGAAACATCAAAAATCTGGACAAGGCCCATGAAAAATAGGTACAGATTTGTATGCTGATTAACATAAAATTTGCATACATAATTACACAACCCTGCTCACTCCAGTGGAATTGTGGGATACCAACTTTCAAATGCAAATTGAAGAACAGAACCAAAATACAGCACCAGAGTCCTCCTGCAGCCATTCCAATGTCCCATTACCTGGCTATTTCACACTATTTACCATAAACACTAATGTTTGCATACTGCTTTACTTCTACAATGATTATTTGGATTTAATTTTTCCATTTTATAGCACAATGCACAAACAGTAATATATATCTGGCTGCTTAACAAAGCAATACTGCCTCACAATGAAAACAGACTTGGCATTAAAACTTCTCTGCCCTTGAAACTCACATTCATTGAAACAGCTTTGAAACCCACAGATTACCTTTGGGCTGTTTTCAAATCAGAAGCCCCTTACAGTTGCACACAAAACAAGAAACATACATGCGTTATTTGATACACCTTCCTGATTTTATTAAATCATATTCCTTGTATAATACAGCACACTTGTTAGACTTAAGTTAGAGCGCATTTTAAATTTATTGTTTAAACATTTTTCCAGTAGGCAATGAAACAAAATGCATGAACCAATAATGACAAAACTGCTCTGTTCAGAACATTCCATGACAACTGTCTACTTCTACACACACACACACACACACACACACACACACACACACACACACACACACACACACACACCTCTAGGCATGCATCTAATTACTTACTGGGAAAACACAGCTGTTTGGTCTTCTACACTGTATACTGGGAAAATACAGCTGTTTGGTCTTCTACATTGTATTCTACCACAAAATACTCCCTGTACATGCCTTCTTGTCATGGGGTACTAACCAATCAGGTGCAGGTATTTTACAAAAAACAGAGAATGCCATCTCTCTCTTACCTGCAGCTACGTAACTCTAATTAAATATAATATGATGTTAAAAAAATATCCCCAAAGTGTAACCTTAGCTTTCTGGTATATTATATGTAGCATACCTCTCAACCTGGAAACATCAAAAATCTGGACAAGGCCCATGAAAAATAACATCTATATCACATTATCGAAAGTTTACTTAATCAAATCAATAAAGGTCGAACTTTATTGATCGATTAAGTAAAACATCGAATAACGTAAAAAAAAAAAAAAACACAAATTAAAAAAAAACTAAATGGCGTTGGCAGGGGGGCAAGTCCCCCTGCACCCCACACGTGTGGAGCTGCACCCCCACAACCCCCTACTTAAATATACCAACACCGAGACCACACAACATTGAGGTAAACAGAAATCTCCCCTTACGGAGATTTCCGTTTACTTGCACAATGTTCTTCACTTTCGATATTGTCGTGCCAACAATATCAGACTCGATATTGTCAGCTTACAACAACGTGAAGTAGACCTGAAAAATAGGTACAAATCTGTACGGTGAGTAACGTAAAATTTGCATACATATTTGCACAACCCCACCCACTCCAATGGAATTGTGGGATACCAACTTTAAAATGCAAACTGAAGAACATAACCAAAATATAGCAACAGAGTCCCCATGCAGCCATTCCAATGTCCCATTACCTGGCTATTTCAAACCATTTACCATAAACACTAATGTGTGCATACTGCTTTACTTCTACAATGATTATTTGGATTTAATTTTTTACATTTTATAGCACAATGCACAAACAGTAATAGATATCTGGCTGCTAAACAAAGCAATACGGTCGCACAGTGAAAATAGACTTGGCATTAAAACTTCTCTGCCCTTGAAACTCACATTCATTGAAACAGCATTGAAACCCACAGATTACCTTTGGGCTGTTTTCATATCAGAAGCCCTTGTAGTTGCACACAAAACAAGAAACATACATGCATTCTTTGAATCACCTTCCTGATTTTATTAAATTATATTCCTTGTATAATACAGCACACTTGTTAGACTTAAGTTAGAGTGCATTTTAAATTTATTGTTTAAACATTTTAAATTGTTTGAACATTTTCCAGTAGGCAATGAAACAAAATGCATGAACCAATAATGACAAAACTACCCTATTCAGAACATTTCCATCATAAGAGTCTACTTCCACACAAAACTGCATTTTAAATTTGTTTGAACATTTTTCCAGTAGGCAATGAAACAAAATACATGAACCAATAATGACAAAACTGCCCTGTTCAGAACATTTCCATGACAACTGTCTATGTCTACACATACACACACACACACACACACACACACACACACACACACACACACACACACACACACACACACACCTCTAGGCATGCATCTAATTACTTACTGGGAAAACATAGCTGTTTGGTCTTCTACATTGTATAATAGGAAAACACAGTTGTTTGGTCTTCTACATTGTATTCTGCCACAAAATACTTCCTGTACATGCCTTGTTGTCATGGGGTACTAACCAGTCAGGTGCAGGGATTTCACTAAAACAGAGAATGCCATCTCTCTCTTACTTGCTGCAGCTATGCAATCCTAATTAAATACAATATGATGTTAAAAAAATATCCCCAAAGTGTGACCTTAGCTTTGTGGTATATTATATGTAGTACTGCTAGTTATGAGACTGAATATATGCATAACCCATAAGTGCATAATCTCTCATTGCATATTACTAATTTACAGGGTGTGGCTAGTTCCTTAGAATGTAGCTAAAAGCGGTCGTGCCCTAAAATGTTATTCTTACTCACCAAGTTTTAGGCGGTATAAATCTACAGTGGTCAATATTAATGTTATTGAACTCCTTAGCATGTCAAGTGACTCCAGTTACATATTATTATAAAGTAGTATAGCATGGACATTATACACTCCTTAGCATGTCAAGTGACTCCAGTTACATATTATTATAAAGTAGTATAGCATGGACATTATACAAAGGAATGAGTAATTTATAACTTGGCCCAATCAACTTAAAATTCAAAAAAGATCCTGTGGCCAAAACAATCCTCCAAAATTTTTAAGCAAGTTTTTTTTTTAACTAGTTTTCCTGTTAGATTTAAATATAAGCATGTCTGCGTACTTTTAGAGTTCAGAACTACACTGCACAAATTCATAAGAGAAGAAAGTTACACACATACCCACAAACACACACACACACACACACATATATATATATTACCAATGCAGAAATTATTCTAACTGATCTTATGCTAATATAATTTTATTCCCAGTGGTTCATGAGCATACTTATCCACTGTTAATATTCCACTGTGCCCTCAGTTTTTATCATTTTTTGTAACCAAGTAGTTCTAATTAGTTTAGTGTCTATTATGGTCTAACATCAAATGAAAGATGCAATTTTGGTCTCTATTGCATCCATTGTGTACGGGTGGAGATGTTTTCCTATGAACTGGGCACCCCCCGATCTACCTAACTGCATTTTACTGACCACCTATGTTTAATACATAAATGTTTGATGTTTTCTTTTGAGACACAACAATGGTTGAAATCCCATTCCTGTAAAATATCATAACCAGCTGAATGCAATGCATGCTAACGTTTATTTCTGAAAGAGGATGTGTGCATGGCAAATTATGCTACATGTGAATTTCATTTCAGACTGATTTATTCACCATTACTGGCTAAAAATAAGTTTTAAGCATATGTACCAAGACACACACACACACACACACACACACACACACACACACACACACACACACACACACACACACACACACACACACACACACACACACACCCTCTTTGCTTTATTAGGTACCTGACTCTGCTCAGACTGGCCGACTTCACAGAAATCCGCTGATGCACGTTCTGCTCAGAAATCTGTCATTCTGCTGTGAAATCCATCCTTCTAAACAGCACATTCTGCTGTGAAATGCATCCATCCTCCAAAACAGAAATCTGCTGATGCATGGCACGTTCTGCTGTGAAATTCATCCATCCATGGCAGCAGTCCTAAGTCCTCCCAAACAGAAATTCTGCTCAAACAGATGCCGTTCTGCCATTACAGCATTCAAACAGATGTGCACAGTCCGATGGAGCTGACATCATCGTGCACATGAAAGTGTGAAAATTTAAATAAATAGATGAAAAAATCGGAAATGAAGGGGTGCCACTCAGGAATCATGACACCCCATTATTGGGACCCCAAAACTCTGTAAAAACTGAGTAATTCGAGACGGTTGGGAGGTCTGTCTAGCTAATGTATTTCTCTCGTGTAATACCCTATTTTGATTATTGTCTACAAGGTCCACTCTGTAACCCTATTGTAAAACATTTCCTTAGGCTGTATATGACAATTCCCATCCTTAGTATTAAGCCTATGAAATATACATTATGAATGCAATAATGGTACATGCTGTCTACATGTAAATAAAGAGATGTCTGCACACTTTTTATACAGATTTTAGTACCTATTTCCCCATCTTGGGTTAAATGAGACTGTTAGTTTTAAACTTATTTTAAAGAAAATATCCCTATATATTTAATTAGTTAATTGCATTGTTGTATTGATTTATTTTGGCTGCATTCTGATTGGTTAGTATTTGTTATTTGTGATATTTAAAAATGACTTGAGTGTATTTTATATTGTTGTAAGCATTGAAAAAGCTTGCATTGAAAGCTTTGCCAATAAGTACATTTTTACAGTTAACACAGTTTGAAAACACAACAAACCTACTGGCCTATAAATTCAGCCCAGACTTTACCCTGTCTCCCCTCCATCTATCTTACAGAATATACCTGAACCTGACTCAACTCCAGCTATCACACCAAGACCATGTCCTAAGAGTGCTATCAAAAGCTAAAAATATTGCATTGATGGTTCCTGACAATATCCGCGGATGCATCATAACTAGTATGATGCAAAATTTAGCCACCTCTGATAACACTGTTCAACTTTAGCCCCCATACAGGCTTTTTACCAAGTGAATGTAGAAGAGCTGCAGTCATTCCCTGTATAAGGGAGACCTTCCATAGACCCAGGCAATTACAGACCCATAAGTGTAACCAGCCTCATATGCAAAGCCATGGAAATACTTATACTGGAACTAATCAATAGCATATGGAGCCTCCAAACACTGGTCTTATTTCAGTTTGTATTCAATAATCGAAAATCATACTTACTCAAGCAGTAGATCTTTTTGAAAAGGTTACTAAAGCAATGGATGACGGTAAAATGGTACGCACTGCATACCTCGACCCAGTCAAGGCTTTTGAGACAAACCCTGACTCAGGCATAGTAGAAAACTGAATAAACTGGGAATAAACACCTACATCACCCACTGGATTGCCAAATAGATCTCAGATAGGATGCAGAAAATTTTAAATAAGGGAAGCTTCCTCCATAGAGAGAACAGTCACCAAATGAGTCACACAGAGTTTAATGCTAGTACCTCTCCTGTTTGATATCTACTTCTCTAAAGTAAAAGCCATTATCAAAGGTGTCTGTCTGACTAAGTTTGCAGATGACAACAAGCTGGAAGGAATCATTAAATCCCCATATAGCTTAGCCACCCTGCAGGAAGATTTTCCAAAACAAATAACTGGTGCCAGAATCATGAACTGAAACTAAATGCTTAAAAAATGCATTATAGTATCCTTTGAGAAGTCATCTACCCTGGGGACCTACAACAATGACAATACTCCTTTCAAATTTGACCCAGTCTTTCAGGATTTGAGAACTTATGTAGTCAGTGACCCAACTTTTGATCAACAAGTGTCCACTGTTGTAAAAACTTATTTCTATATTGCACAGCTTATAAACAAAGAGATTGCATCTAGATCTGCAGATGTCATTGCCCCCTTTTACTCAGTCCTCATTAGGCCATTTATTGAGTATAATTTATTCTTTGACATGAATCTGTCCAGACACTCAAATGGAATGCCCAAAGGGATACCTTACTAAAAGGATAAAAGGCCTAAATAATGCGTCCCACATTGGCCGACTCAAAGCCCTGTCACTATACCTCAGTATCCCACAAACTACTAAGAGGTGACCTTTGTCTGGCATACAAGACATCCTCCACTCCATTACTGGTGGATTTACTGCACATCAGTAAGCCAAATAGCATCAGAAATACTTGGTCTGGGGATCTAAACCACTTCTGCAGCACAAACAGATGGGTTACAGGGACAGGTATATCTCACAGACGATACCACTGATCTAGAGCAGACTCCCTATCCATGTACAACAAAGCTTATCCATGTCCATATTCAAGTGCAACTTGGATCTTTGTATAGGTAACAGAAAATTTACCCCAGTACTGCCTCCTAAGCTACTAATGGATAGACGCAGCTCCTAAATGCTTTACCCCATGCATGAGTTCCCTAAAATTATCTTCAGTATAATCTCAGTTATTCTTATCAGGGGTAACATGCAATTATCAACCATGGGATGGGTAAGGCCAGTCTAACAAATGGGACAGATTATTTCAAGTGCCAAAAGGGAAATTGGCTAGACTTAAAATGGACTGCAAGGGTAGCTAGCCTAGTACTTACCTATGAACCTATATACAGGTTCCTGGCATGGTTATATATGATTCTACTTACAATTTGTTCTTACATGCCATGGATATCTGGCAATGATTTTAGGATGACTGCTGACTGATTTGGACATCAGAGCAAGAAGTGTTAACAGAACAT
The DNA here is from genome assembly GCF_019279795.1 of Protopterus annectens. Lineage (NCBI taxonomy): Eukaryota > Metazoa > Chordata > Ceratodontiformes > Protopteridae > Protopterus > Protopterus annectens. The sequence continues at coordinate 1,121,900,461 of NC_056732.1, read as the reverse complement.
GTCTAATATTTGAAAGGAAACACAGGGAATTTAGTTTACTGGGGAAGTTTATCTTTGAATGATATAATTTCTGGACATTATGCTGACCAAGAAGTTGGCTGTTACTTTTGAAAAAAAAATCATATAGAAATCCCCTTCATAAAAATTCCTTGCTAATAGCAACAAGCTGTTCCAAAACATATTATTCACAACATACACAAATCACAGTTACAGAAATCAGTTTTTAAGAAAGGACATGTTAATTAGAGTTAGACTAGCTTATCTGTTCTCTAGAGTTTAGTTAGAGTTTGTTTACTGAAAGTTATAATTTCACAGGTACTGAAAGAGCAAAAACAGCAGCAAATTCAAAAAAAAAAATAGACAGGATTTGTTAAACTATCAAATAAGGAACAAACACAATCCAAACTGGTTTGCTTTAAACACAGTATTTGGATTAATGTTAACCATATAAAGTAGATTTTTGAAAAGTATTGGTATATTTTGCAGGCAGATAGTGTGCTTTCAGATTTTTTACCAAAATGCATGTAAACATACCTACAGAAACACTAAGACCACTGAAATGGCATGACTTACTTGAGCTAATGTAGTTAAGCCAGATGAAACAAACAGCATCTATGCCAAGTAAACTGTTGATTGGTTTTATAATCCTGAATATGAATATCACCTTGGTATTGCTTTCAGTTTTTTAGCTTGCAATTATTTCTCTAGATTGGTTTTATAATCCTAAATATGAATATTACTTTGCTATTTTTTTTCAATTTTTGGTTTTATAATCCTGAATATGAATATCACTTTGGTATTTTATTTTCAGTTTTTTAGCCTGTAATTCTTTCTCTAGATTAATCGTAGACATTCTACAATTTTCCAATGCATTTGTAAAATTTGGACTCTTATGGAGCCAATACACCAATAATGGTACCACCAGTGATATAATATTATTTACCTTATTTTGTAAACTGCTTGGGCCAGATTCCAAAAGAGTTGCTGTCAGTGTTAAGTGACTTACTTCTTTGTAAAGCCTATCTGTATACAGACTTACTACAGGGACCAGATTCCAAAACACCTGCTCTCGGCATGCTCTTAGTGTAAGTAGTCACTTACACTGAGAGCAACTCTTTTAGAATCTGTCCCTTTATCTGTCTGTCAAGTAAGTCAATTAGCATCTGTATAAATAGTATAGATGCTGTCAGTTGTACAATATACCACTGAGCCAAAAATGTATCATCCAGATTGATTAGACATGACTCAAGTACCACAGTCACTCTTCCAGATGTAATGTCAGATTTCTTATGCCAAACTACATTTCATAACATTTTTGTTGCTGCCAAAAAATCTTTGAATGCAGACTCAATAGTGGCATATTGTAAAGATGTTACAGTATCAAAAAATTGGTCAGTCAATCCCATTTAAAGGCAGTGATAGTTTGGAATAAAAAAATCCACATAATCTCTGTCTCCCACAAACCCAGATACAAATTGTGAGCCTTAAAATTTTAAATAGGTGAGAACATTTTCAGTAATGATGTCTCTTCAAATCAATCAGTTAATCATTGTAACTAACTTAAATCACTGAAGAACCACAGAAGAAAACCACTGCTGTCAAACTGGTCTTTGGTGTTTTCTATATGAAATAACATCACTGTGAAATTTCAAGCCCTCAACTCCATAATCTGCCCAATCATAATACAGGATGTCCTTCCATATCACTGTTGCAGGATTCATTACCTAAGGGATCTCCTGCCAAAATTAGCCCAACATCTGGCCAGTATACCAAAGCTTTTAGTACTTATAGGCAGTTTACATCACATGTATGCTCATCTCACAAGGCATAGGGCATAAAGGTGACATACAGATGCACACACACTCAGAACTTCTCTGCCACTGGTCCAAATGTCATCATTGAACTGCATTGTCTGCATGACTTTCTGCAGTGATAGTTACCAAGCCATGTTTCAGATAAGTGTCCCATTGGGGTTTCCCCTTATCTTTCTTTTTTATTGAGTGTTGTTGGGTTCATGTCATCCAGAAAGGGAAAATATCAGTGTGAGAGGCAGATTCCCCATAAAGAGTGTCACAATCAGTTTATTTTCTGGTTGGGTGGTTCCCACGGCTATACACAGTGTTCTATTTGCCAGGCATTTGTCCCTAGGACCCAATGAAGTCATCTCTCCTGTTTATCTATTTACCTTGAAAACGAACATCTTAAGCTGTTGGCTCAAGGTGCTATGGTAGAGTCTTCCCATACTGAGAGTCAGCTGTCGTAAGAAAAAGGCCAAACAACTTAGGTCTAATATAGCTGCTCTTCAGCCTCTCCAAACATCTCTCTCAAGGCTAGTTAAAGCCCAGAGGATTTTCTGGTGGTTGCCTCAGGTTCCTTTGTCATGACCCCATTGGAGGCAGGTATGGATTCGACTTCTTGCCCATCATTGGAGGCTTTACAAACATCTACTCCAGACATTGAGGGGGGAAACCTGGCTGATTATATCTGAGGCACCAAGGGGGATTCTGCAGATCTTTGGGAAAAGATCACTACTGCAGTTATTGAGTGTCGCCGAGGGTCTAACCTTCGAAAGGTGTTTTGTGCAGACATCCTGCAAAAAAAGAAACAGAAAACCAAGCATATTTCCCCTGCAGTTAAGGATCCTCAATGTGAATGGCAATATTTTACTCAGGGGTTATTTATTGCCTTAATGGCTTTATAGCCTCCTGAAGGGGTGTCTGCGCCTGCCCCGCCCTGGTTTTCCACTCCTCTTAAAAGACCCAGGGAACTAGACTCCTCAGATAAGGATCTGGATTCTGGAGTGGAGTATCTGGCTTACTCTTCTCAAATCCATTCCTCCTTGGACTATTGGTCAGACGAAGAGTTTTCTGTTAGGCCCCTTTGGTGGAACTCTTCTTTGGGGATACTGTTATCCATATGATGATTTTATTTTAAGCCGGATTACTCTCATATCTCTGATATTAAAAATAAGTACTATGAGCTCCTCCAGATGGAGTCTCCTAAGCCTTCTGCTGTTCCACCAGTTCTGGATACATTTCAGCAGCTTCTGTGGCTCCTGTTTCTCAGCCCTCTGCTCCCAAGAATCCTGATAGATTTTACAAGTTGCCCGATGAATGTAAATTTCTTTTTAAATGTACTTGTGCTGATCCTTCTGTAGTGTCTGTCTCTTCTGACAAGCCCTCCAAGTTGTTTCCCTCCACCAAGCTGCTTCCTTCAGATAAAGACAATAGGGCCATGGAGAGGCTAAGCAAAAAGGTTTATACTGCTGTCACTTTATCCTTTTGAGCCATCGACAACCAGACTCCTATGACCAGTATGTTTTGGCCCTTTTTCTCAGATTTCCAAAGTGGTTGTTGACCTTCCTGACTCTGTGTAGAAGGCGTCTGCCCTTTCATTGTTGGAGTCTACATCTCAGGCTGCTTGCCACTATATCAAATGCAGCTATGATGCAGTTGATGCCTCCTCCAGGGCTGCTTCCTTTGGTTCCGTTATGATGCTTTACTCTTGATTTCTCTTGGCTTCATCTCCAGGCTTTGCCTGATAACATTAAGCCCAAACTATTGGATGCTGCTTTGGATAATAAATATATTTTTGGTGCTACTACTGCTGAACTTTTCAAGATTCTCCTATTCTTAAGTTTTACCACTCTAAATCAGCTTTTGTTCATAGGTGGTCTCTCCTTCCACACAAAGGGTTCTAGACATGTGCCTCCTGCTAAGTCTACTCAATTCCCCCTTTCCCAGAAACTTGCTTTTTAGGATAAACTGGGTTCCATTTGACAACTTGCTTTGCTTTTCCCTTGGCCAAGTTTAATTATCCATCCATCTTTCCTTGTCTCTTCCAAAGTGGTTAAAGATCATAACAGACTCTTGGGTTCTGTCCATTATCCAACTAGGATATTTCCTGGTTTGGAAATCCCTTTGTTGTGCTTTGGACATCCCTCATCTTCCTCTTTTCCCTTAGGTGATCCATTCTCTTTTGGTCCAGGGCACCATTCAAATTGTTCCTCCTGCCCAAGAAGAAAGGGGGTTTTATTCCACAATGTTTTTGGTTCCCAGAAAGGAGAGCACTTGGACACCAGTTCTGGACTTTTCCCAGCTCAACACATTTTTTTAAAATTCTTTCCTTTTGAATGTTGTCTCTCAGATTATTTTCCCCTTTTTCTACCCCAGGCCTTTCTGGTCTCTCAAGATCTCAAGAATGCTTACCTTTATATCCCCATCCAGCCGCTTTTCAGGAATTTTTTGTTTCTCTATTTCTTTCTTGTATTTTCAATTCTCTGTTTTGCCCTTTGGCCTCTCTACTGCCCCAAGGGTATTCACCAAATGCCTCACTCCTATCATTGCCTTTTGCAGGATGAAAGGAGTTAAGATACTTCCCTATCTGGATGATCTGCTCATTCAAGCTTTTTTCCCCAGATACTCTGTTCAGGAGCTCCAGTTTACTATTTCTCTGGTGCAGAGTCTGGGGATTCATCATAAACTTCTGGAAATTGGCTCTGACACTTTGTCATGACCATGTTTTCCTTGGTTGCAGGCTTCAGCCCTTTCCCACACTGGCATTTCTGCCTGTCCCCAAGGCCCTGTTTCTTATTGCCTTTTTCCAGTCTCTTCTTCCTCTGGCTTCAGTCACAGCCAGGAATATTTTCAGGGTTCTCAGGTTTATGGCTTCCACCATTCCCATGCTCCCTCTAGCCAAGCTCCACATGAGAAAGCTACAGTGCTACCTAAAGTCAGTTTGACTCCAGCATTTATACCCTCTGGATTTCCCAGTCCCCTTCCTTCTTTGTCTCAAGCTTCAGTGGTGGATTCATCAACTTTCTCTCAATGTGGGGGCTTCCTTTCCAGACTCCGGTCCCAAATCAAGGGCTCTTTACAGATGCCTCAGACAGGGGATGTGGGGGTGACCTTCAGCTCTCTCAAGGTTCATGGTCTCTGGTCTCTGCATCAGAGGTCAAACCACATCAATATAAAGGAGATGAGGGCTCTGCTTCTAGCTCTTCAAGCTTTTCATTCCCTCTTTCATCCCAGGCCCCTCAAAATTTTCATAGACTATAGTATGTTAATGTGGTATGTCAACAAGCAAGGGGGTACAGGGTCCTATCTGCTTTGCAAACTAGCTCTTCAGATCTGGGATATAGCTGTTCAGTATCAAGTGACTCTTCATGCTGTTTATATTCACTCAGAGCACAATCTAATGGCAGACTCTTTGAGCAGGTACAACACACAAGCTCATGAATGGATGCTTCACAGAGATGTGTTCCTGGACATTGTCCATCTGTGGGGTATTCCTCAGGTAGATCTTGTTGTCTCACATCTGAATAGACATCTTCCCCTATTCTGTTCCAGAGTCCCAAATCCTCTGGCTCAGAAAGTGGGTGGTCTGTATTTTCCTTACAAGGGGATGTGTCTATCTGCCATTTTCTACTATCATGAATCTAGCACAAGATCAGGTAGGACTTTTCCAAAATCTTGATAGTGACTCCCCTTTGGCTGAGGCAGCATTGGTTCTCCTTCTTTCTCACTTGGCCAGGGAAATCTACACAAGTTACCTCACCAGGTGGATCTACTCACACAAGACAAGGGGTCACTTATCCATCCTCATTTGTCCACTCTTTTACTGACTCTGTGATTGTTAGGGTTTGATCTGTTTTAGGCACCTCTTTTCCGAGGTGGCTACAGGTCTTGCAAGAGACCAGCGAACCCATTACCAGGAAATCATATATGTCAGAATGGAAGCAATTTTCTTTCTGGTGCCTGTCTCACCATCAGGATCCTCTACCTATGAAGGTTCCTCTGGTTCTGTCTTATTTATGTGATCTGTCCCTTGCTGGGTTAGCATATTCTTCATTGAAAGCTCAGATGTCAGCAGTTTCTGACTGTTTGCATTTGACACCTCATCTATCCTCTAGATTTGAAGTCAAGACACTTCTAAAATGTGTCCTTCATCTCAGGCCTCCTAGCAAGCCACTTCTGCCTTCCTGATATCTCAGTTTTGTACATGAAAAATTAACCCAGGCTCCATTTGAGCCAGCTTCTTTAGTTTCCTTGCAACATTGCACTTGGAAGACTTTTCTTCTTTTGGCCCTCACTTCAGCTGAGAGAGCATCTGAACTTCAGGCTCTCGTGGCTGTTCTTCCTTTCTCAGCATTTCACAGAGACAGAGTGCCTCTTCAGATGGTCAATGAGTTGTCCCTTAATCAGTCTATTCATCTCCTTTCCCATTTTTCCTTCTCTGCCTTCTTCTAGTGAGAAAGATCTTCACACCTTGGATTTGCATAGACAGTTGAAATATTATTTGGATAAAACTAAAGTTATTCACAAATCTGAGAAGTTTTTTTTGTTTCCTTTCATCCCAGGTCTTTGGGTTTGGCTGTTTCTAAGCAAACCATCTCTTCCTGGATTTCTAGGGACATTTCCTTTTATTATTCTTTTCATGGTAAATGTCTTTCCTCTTCAGTAAAGGCTCATCCTACCAGGGCTGTTGCCTCTTCTGGTGCTTCTTTCAAGGGGCTGGGTAGTGATTCCATCCCTGCACCTTCTACCTGGTCCTCTGTTCATTCTTTCAATAAGCATTACAAGCTGGATGTTATTTCCATGGCCAGAGCTGGCTTTGCTAGGGCTATCCTGCATGGGTATCTGGAGGGCTCTTCTGTGCGATCCTCCTCTCAGGCTTCTTCTGGTGCTTTTGTAGTCTCCCTAAGAGTATGAATACTGCAACAGTGAAGAGAAAGTCATCTACTGTTATGGTAAGATTTTACATAATTATACTTTCATGATGTTTATTGCAGATTGTAGTAACAGAAATGCCACTCATATACTGCCTTTAGTGTTACCATCATCATCATTATGATCTACAAAGCACGCGTTTCCATATGTTTACCCTAGTGCTGAGCACTTTCAGTTTTACAGTGGTTTTGTTTCAGCTTGGGTACTCAAAGGACTGGTTTAAACATTGAGCTTTTCTTGTGTTTTTCTACATCATGATCACCCATGTGTTATGAGGTTCCCCAAAGGTTTATGGTTTATGCCCATGCTCTTTATAGGAATCAATCAACAAGAATTAACTGTAAATGGGTGGAATCATTGTCATTTGTTTCAGTCAACCTCTTCATTTCAATAAAACAATATTGCATTTCACTGTACAGACATGTCCATTAATTTTGATTATAGCAGCAGTCATCTTATCCCCAACGTGCTGCTATTTTCACTAAAATAAAATTCTTCTCTGTTTCCCTGCCATACTTCTAATCATTGATATTACATTCATTTTGGAGAAAAGTTGTATAACAACCCTGCATAATTTCCTTGTTCTTACTTCAGTTTTCTTCTCATCTAGAGTGAGAAGCTGGCTGTATCTCTTAAGTAACCATCTCATCTCACTCCAGTCTCAATATACCAGTTATGATTATATGCCTGTATATATAACAATTTGCACCACATTTTTTATACCACTTTCTATAATCTTCTTGTTTAATTGTGCTATTCTGTATCCATTTCTGTTAATGCAATGCTTACTAGATTGTCTCCCCAACCCCCCTCTCCTTCAGCAAACAAGCATTCGTATCTATCTCACCATGACAACGTTGTGCCAAAACTCTTCCAAAACCTCCTTGGCCATTCATTCCATTAAAATATAATATCGACCTGATATTCTCTTTGTCAAATACTATTTCATATACAACAGAGCATTTTCTCTTCCTGTATCAAAGCAGAACTCAACCCAGTTGACAGCGACATAGGTTCATAAGTTCATAGGAGGGTACTAGGCTATTGGCCCTAGGGCCTATATAAGCCTAGCCAAAAATGTACCCTGGCTTTTGTCACCCAAGAAAATTATTTTCCTGTGCCCCTGTCGAGCAGAGCCACAGAAGTGATCCGCAGGGTGAATTTCCTAGTTCCCATCCAATCATCAAGATTTTTCTTGAAGAGTGCTAATGAGGAGCTCTGTTTGACATAGATAGGTAGTCTGTTCCAGAGTATGGGAAGTCTCTGGGACAGGAATCTATCCCTCCAGCATGTTCTGTTTATTGTGGTGATAAGGTTTAGGTCCCTAGAGTGTGTAGCTTGGAGGGATTGGGATTTCTTTAAGTGAAGCATGTCTTAACATGCTTCTCCTTCATACATACCATGTATTCCTTGTGCACTCAGATTTTATCTGTATTACATTCTTTACCAGACAGGGTCATGTCCCTACTTTGGTCACAGTGCTACATCAGTCAGCCATAATAATGACCAGCAGGAGTTGAGGAGAGCACAGTATAATTTCTTTATTATGACAAACATCTTCTCTGTTTGTGATTGACAAACTCATCTGGCACAACTTAGTATATTTACCTCACAACACACATCAGACATGGCCTCTGCTGCATTCATTTGCTTCCTTGTGCTCTTCTAAAGCAAATGTTAGACCTTCTTCAATGGTCTGCATTATGCCCTGCTTTGACCACATGCTACATTCAGCCACCCATCAGAATAACCAACAGGAGGTGAGGAAAGGCTAATATTAATTATGCCTATCAATCAAATACATCCAGAATTAGTATTCTTCTCATCCAATAAAGAACAACGGCCATGGTGTATGCATTTTGGAGTAAACACCAATCTCTTTCTCTGTATATATAATCTCTGTACATAATGATGATGTACCCAACTGGAAAATGCAATTCAAATCTCATGCCCATAATAATACAAAATAAAGTGAGCCACCACTATTCACTTATGAATTCCATATCTCATATAAGCTCTATGATACTAAAGTAATAGTCCTCGGGTTCCTGCCTTGCCATTTCATATGTTCTTGTCTTTATATCTTGCTTTCATACTGTGTATTTTATTTCATGGAAGACATTTTAACTCTGTCGACCTTAAGCTTGTACCCCACTAATAAAATTAAATTCAGTTCCCTATATAAAACCTAGGATTTATCCTGCAAGGCAAACTTTTTTCTAGTGATTTTTCAAATCATATAAATGACTTTGCTTTCTTTAAAGCATAACGCAGTCCAAAAAAAGATAGGAAATCACTTTCATATTTTATTACCCTTATAAACTAGTACTTACTAAAATGGTTAATACTTCACCATACTCTGGTCATAACTCAGGATAAAGCTTTCATACAGTCATTTGATCAGTTTATCAGCTGTACTGCTTTTAGGAACATAGGAGTAACTGAAGGCACATGATAATTGGGAGCATAAGACACCTAGCCATATACACATTTAAGAAGACACATTTATAAGATCTTGCCACCTTTACAAACCCTCTATGGTACAAATTTGTACCTATCCATCCAGTTGTCAATATTAGTCTTAAATATAGCCAAAATAGCACTTTGACCTGCAGTGGTAACTTATTCCAAAAGCTATGAATTTGTTGTATTTGGAACTTATTCCATCGGCAAGTCTTGTTTCTTCACTGGTGTAGATTTAAGTTCCTAGTGAAAGTGTTTGTAGAGGCACTGGCTTTGTATAAAAATAGAAGGTCAAATAGAGTTGGATCTTTCATGGCTCAAAAACCAAGTCAGAGGTCTCCTCAGAGCAACTATTAGGTTACTGATTGTAAGGAAAGTCATGTTAATATTTTAGGGTCATTTATGGATTTAAGCCTTTTAAACTTGGCACTCACTAGAGCTACTCTAAAAACTCTCCTTCCTGGGACTTCAACACTCATCTCTCACCTGGTTCAGCAGCAATGTCTGTGATAGACCTTAAGATGTAAAATAAGAAAGTGACATCTCTCCATTTCTCTTGGTCCACCTATGGATACCTCAGGGATATATCCCAGGTCCCTTGCTGTTCAATGTTTTCATAAATGGCCTACATACCACAAGTAAACATGCTACCGTTATGCAGTATGGTGATGATTCTGTGCTCATCTGCACTGCCAAAACCTTACAACTTCAAATCCAAGCACAGGAGTCCTTCAATTCCAGTGAAACATGGCTTCATTACTCTATTACTGTTAAACTCTAAGAAGACCAAACTTATTCTGTTCACAATTAAACAATACTCTAATGACAATCTTCACCATTACTAATGCAGTCCATTCTCCTAGGCATCATCATAAATGATATTATGAGATCTGACCACCACATAAAACAAGCTATCAGCAAAGAGCACAAAACACATAGCATTCTATATCAAACTAAATCCTACCTGGCTAGGCAAACAATTGCCTCTGCTCTACTGTTACCAAACCTCCTATATGCTGTCCCAGTGTTTGTCAGCCTGCAAGCTGCCTAAATAACCATGCTACAAAATGTTACAACAAAGCTGCTTAATTTGCATTAATATGCTTTATAGATCTAGAATAGCATGGTACTAAAACAGATAACTTAATTAGAATTGCCTCACTATCTAATATTCACACAACTAAAAACTGTCCGTAGTCTAACTTTCCAACCTGAAAAATAAGAAACCCTAAATACTATTATTTAGTCTTAGTCTCCATCAAGGACTCTTCACTCTTGCGACAAATTCTTACTTTATGTAATTAAATTAAACAATGTTGCATGTGACATAATGTTTACCTCTCACATATTAAAAGTTTGGATTCCATTCCCCTCTCACTCAGACAAATTAACAACCAGAAACCCTTCAAGTTACTATTAAAACAACATCTAAAAGTCTCATGGCTTTGCTCATGGATCACATCCGATAATCTCTTTAGACCAGGATGGGATAGAGTATGCATGTAAAGTTTAACATGACTATTGGCTAGTAATCCTGTTAGGTTCATAGATTCATACTAGGCTAAGTGCCCTTGAGGACCATTTTAGGCCTAGCCAATTACCCCATGTAAGAATCAAACCCTGCACCTTATGTCTGTAAGGTAAACACCTTAACCATTATCCCTACCTCCCACCTGTTTTATGCTGTACTATTATGTCAACTTGACCACACACACTGGACCATAATCTCCTCAACTTTACATTGTTGTGAAGGTTCACTTCACCATGTCCTGTTATAAAATACATTAGGTGTAATCTTTGTTAATCTAAACTCTCATTCTAAATATACGTTTGAATGATGTATCACATAATTATATTGCCTGTATCATGATTATGATATGACTGTATATCGTCAATGTTTTTGTTTTCCTCGTGATTTTATGCTTATACAGTCATTGCTTTTCTCATTATTGCATGCTCAAATAAGTCATTACACTTTGTATTGCATGCTCAGATAAATCATTACATGCATGTTGCATTCTATCTGTAACTTGTGGAACTTTTCTCCCTCATCCTCCACTAAAAAGTTTTTTTTCACCCAGTTGTACATTTCCAGTCAACAAAAGAAATAAATAAAAAATAAATAAATAGTTATGTTTCTTGTTATCCAGTTGGTTATCCAGTTGAGCAGCATGCTTGGAGTTGTACATACTAAAGGGGCTATTTCATTTGATGATGGATCTGATAAGGGAATAGTATAGTGGCAGGATGAATTCTTTTGTATCTTGAAAATATTTTCCTGGAAATTAAATGAGGAGGTTGGGGTCTGAATGGAGAGATGATTAATCAGCAAGCAAAGGAGAGTAGTATTGCTGGAATTGAATTCGTCCTCAAGTCTGGATGAGGACCTTCACAAGGTGAACCCTGTTTTTCACAATATCTCACCAAGATGACACTGTTGTATGGAGACTGTATTTAATATAGCATATATCATGGACAGAAGTGGGTCAAAAATAAAAAAAAAATAGCTGGGTACAAGACCCAGGAATAAAGTGCCCAACCCTGATAGCCGCACTGGTGCCAGGACTGGAAAAAGGACAGTGTAGAATCCTCAAGACATGAAAACATTCCTACAATGAGGTTAGGTCAGGCTCAGGAGGAGGATGGCACCCCTATTGTAGAAGGAAGTAGTAGCCCACAAAAGTCACAAAAACTGATAGGCCAAAGAAGCGCCATAGAGATAACAGAGAGGACTGTTGAGAATAAGAAATAAATGATGTATTATTACTGTTATGCAAGAAGCCCAGAATTTCCAGACAGAAGATATGCAAAAAAGATTAAGAGACAAATTACAGAAAAGAAAAGTACTTGTACAATATTAAACTATCAGAAGCTTCAAATAAATACTGCGTTCATTAATACAACAGATTTATGAAAAATATTATATAAACCAATAAACCTTGGACCACTTGGAAAAAGAAGAAACTGAGGAAGTGTAAAAATATAAAGAACAAAATCTAGAAATTTTTGAAAGGTATAAAAATGAAATATGGACATGGAAAACAAAGAGAGATCTGACATGGTGCAATATATATGCAAAGGAGAAAGCCAAATTAATAAATGCAAAAAAGCAGCTCCAAAGATATTTAAAGAGAAATACAAGCAAAGGCAACCAGACATGGAACATTTCACATAAAAAATAAGATCACAAGGATGGAATGCAGAACAGATGATTAGTAAAGTAGAAGTTAAAACAATAGAAGCTGAAGTTATGGACTACCTGTGAAGTGAAGTATTCAGTGTCGAAAGGTTAAATCACAGCATGATGGAACAATTAGTCCCCCGAGTAAGGAGAACCAGGAGGAGCAGGAGACACCTGAAGAGGAAATAGGGACACAGGAAAGAAAAAGAGATAAAGAGATTTGATATGGTGCAATATTTATGCAAAGGAGAAAGCAAAACTAATCAATACAAAACAAGCAGCACCAGAGATATTGGAAGATAAATATAGGCAAAGGCATCCATACATGGACAATTTTACAATATAAAACATAAAAAAACAAAGAGGAAAAGTAGAAAATAGGATTAATATTAAAGAAGTTAAATAAATAGAAATTGAGGTTATGCAGTACCTGCAAAGTTAAGGATTTAGTACAGAAAATCTAACTCTGCTAACACCACAACAGGATAGAGCAATGGTTCCCCATTTTAAAGAGAAATAAGTGGAGTGTGAAACATCTGATCAATTGCCATATGAAGATACTTTGTAGCCTCCCATAGGGAACCAGTACAAAAGTTCAATTAGAGTTACACAGCAAGGGAAGGAGCAGGAAACTGTGGCACCTCTGATGCAGTCGATGTGGTAAAGTGATAAGCCAGTGAGTTCCCGTATAAAAGAGCAATGGATGACACAGGATGAAACTGAAGAGGATGTGGCACAGGCGGATGATCTGGAACTTTCTGTAGAATGCTCGCAGGAAACGGAGAGCAAAGAATGTGCCCTCAGTTTACAAGAAAATGATCTAACAGAAGAGTTGCTTGATTTAATTTAGATGGACAGACATATTAAGATCAATGAAAAAAAAATAGACTACAGAAAATCAATAAAACCAAAAAAGTTAGAACTTTGATAAAACAAATGAACATAGTAATTAGGACTATTTATAGAGATAAATGTGATATAACAGAAATATATAACTATGCAGCTAAATTAATAGCAGATAAAGTTTTACCACAAAAACACAGGGCACTAAGGGAAAGGAAGGGGATAAATCAAATGTTGTCATGTAAGTACTGACTAGAGAAAACTATAAAGCAAGTAATAGTAAATCAAAATAGCAGGACTGAGCGAAAACAAGTGTACCACTTAAAGTTCAAGGTACTTTATTATCAATAATTGATAATTATTGATAATAAAGTACCTTGAACTTTAAGTGTTACACTTGTTTTCGCTCAGTCCTGCTATTTTGATTTACCACAACTTTGATTTATACTGCTTGCACAAGCATTTACCAGCATAGCAGCAGCCTCTATTATTTGTTATAAAGCAAGTAAGACAAGAAGTGTCACTGTTAGAAGATTACAGAGGAGGAAACAGATCAACAAAAATTACCAGAAAGATAATCCCCAGATTTACTATTCCTCCATGCAGGACTAGCTTAGTCCTGCACAGAGGCAGCCGTTTCGGAGCAGGACAGCAGCGCACCACGCATAGTAATGAGGCACGCTGCCTGAGCTCCTAATCTTACATGGAGCATGTAAGAGTGCAGGGGGCATGTCTGAGAGCAGAGCACTCAAAATATACATGCCCGTGCAATGAACAACAGCAGAAAGGTGTAAGAAATGAGTGAGACCACTCATAGGTGTCCGCATATCCCCACCAGCAGTACCTCTTGTGTACAACAGCAAAAGTATAGAGAAATAAAATGAACAAACCCGTTTTTTTTTTATTTAAAAAAATCCTATTAAAGCTAACTGTAGGTGCGCGGGTGTGCTCATCGCTTAGCTATGATTAAAGCAGCTTAAATGGCTGAAGAGGATAACAAGGAAGATATATGCAAATGAAGCAGCATAGCAATATTTAGTGGGCAGTGAATTTGCCTTACGAAGAGCCATTCCCGGTCCGAGTCTCACTGCAGCACATTCCATTTTCCATGGCAAAGCACGTTGTGACTAATATTTTTGTTGCATAACCCACTAAATAACATATATTTATGAACTGGAGTACTGCAGTAAATGCACATGTGAGGTGTCAGTGTCATAATAAATAAAGCACTAGTAAGCAGGTTTAAGCACCGATAAGCAGTAGTAAGCATATTTAAGCACTAGTAAGTGAGCTTAAGCCTGTTTGCATGGTGGTAAGCAATGGGCACACAGCTTAAGCAATTCTAAAGCAAACTCACTGTAAGTATATGTAACCAGAGGTTAGCATTGCTTACCCTTATGCCAACACGCGCAAACCCGCTTACAACTGCTCAAAAGTGCCTTAATCACTCTATATCCAATGGCCCTTGTTCTGTCCATAAACAAAATAAACAGCCATGCAGGTCTCAAACCCAGGACCCTACACACCACAGTTACAGTAGTTAACCGCCAAGCCATCACAGAAGTACAGAAGAATGAGGCATCAGCAAACAAGTCATCACCATAGTAAAACCAAACTGAACCTGTGAAAGGAATCAGTATACATACATATGTGCCTTAACCCACTACATAACATCAATATGTGAACTGGAGTAAAGCAGTAAGCCCAGAAGTCAGGTGTAATTGTAATAGAGTGTTGAAGTTCCCAATAAAACACAAGGACCCCATACAGTGTACGCACACATGAATCATGGATACCAAGCATACAAATAAGGTGCAATGAATAATAACTCAATGCCAAAAAGGAATTATAATGCAAACTGTAATGTAAGCAATGTTAAGCATTGCACAGACCAGCTTAGGAGGTGTAGGCAATGTGTAGGCCAGCTAACTCAATATGCCCAGTGTTATACCCCTTTAAACAAGGCCAGCCCTAGGTAAGCAGGTTTGCCCATAGCCTAGCCTTTTCAAAATTGGCCAATCACAGAAAAGTGCAGGAAATCGACCTTACTTAAACCCAAGAGGTGGGAATACATCTCATAACTGGTTGTAGCTTCCCCTTTTAGGCACAATGGCAGTAAGGGGAGAAGGTGTGCGCAGTGCTGGTGCATCCAGGAGTCCAGAGACATGGCAGGACTCCTTGTCAAAGATCATGATCAGAGACTGCTGCAGGGCCAGTACCAGGGCTCCCAATATAAGGCAGAGGCCTGGGACAGTCTCGCCTGTGACCTCACCAGTGCCACTGGAATACTCCATACTGGTGAGCAGGTCAGGCATCACTATGCCAACCTGAAGCAGTGTAAGCGGGACCTCTTGGACAAGTGGATCGAAGAGGCTAGAGTGGCAGGGGATGTTCCAGTTGTGTAAGTATCACCCCATGTGTGCAATAATTGTCAGCTCAGGTATATCATGGATAGGTATGGCTAAATATTCCTCTTATGTCCTTCACAGATGCAATGGAGCAGGCCGCGAACCAGCCGGCCCACGTCAGTCGCCTGGCGAGGTTGTGATGCGAGGCAGGTCAGTACTACTCATGCATTTTCTGTCATAGGAAATAAAACTAAAAGTAGTAGTAAATCATTTGCCTGTATAAAACCTGTATTGTTCAAGGCAAGTACTGCATAAACTGGAGAATATGGCAGGAAGAGTCTCATATAGTATGTATATTAATAAAAGCGTACGCGCTTGATAGTAAAGGTCTAACTGCTGGACTGCATGTGTATACTCTGGTATCATATGGTAATGTAGATTTGCAATCATGTAATAGTACTGTTGTATTAAGCACTGTTACCCACACCATGCATCATAAATTGAATGTGTAGGAATGTCTGTATATGACTGGTGTAATCCTCAGAGGCCATTTAGCACAACTGAGAGGCACATAGACAGAAAGCAGGGAAATGCAAACAACAAAAACCAAATAGCACATGCAACTGAGATGTGAACCATTGTTTTGTTTAGCACACACAGCCATGGTTCAATCCTGGGAGTGGTAGTAGTCTTCATACTGAATCATAACCCACAACTGTACAGATATGTCCAGTAAAGTGGCCCATATCAGTTGCCTATCAATCTGTCCCCCTGGGAAATCAGTGGGATGACCCCAGATGTATAGGCAGCAAACAGGAAATACAACTGATTGACACATATCTATTAAAACAAAGCTGGAACACTAGCAACTCCCCAAAACCTTATGAGACTAAGAAGCCACGTATGTCCCATATACACCCCAACTTACCAAGCTGTGGCCAGAGTATATACAGTAACAGAGTGAGATGTATGTGCATAACAGTAATGTGGAATCTGGTACTGTGTGTGGGAACATTCAGGTAGTGCTAACAAACAATTCCCCCACAGGTCTGCCAGATACCAACACTGTGCCCAGAGATACAAGAATGATACCCTGTACTGGTACTGTTTACATTGGTATTGTATGGCATTGCTACTGATGCAATTGCTCTGAATAATGAGGTATTACATATCACTGTCACCCACACTGTCCTACAGAATATTACTGTCTAGGAGATCTGTATAAGAGTGTTGTAATACAAGGTCAGAATGCAAAAGCAAAGGGGATTAATAAGACAGAAAGCAGATAGGAGATATACAGCAATATCTATATAGCAGACACAACTGTGATGGACAGTGTTCAAGTCGTAGCAGACACAGCCATGGTCTGAATCCTGGGAGTGGATGTAGGCTGCATACAGAATCATACCCCACAAATGTACAGATGAGGCCAGAATGTCCAGTATATGAGCCCATGTCTGCTTCCTGTCCCCCTGTCCCCCTGGTAAGTCTGTGGGATGATCCCAGATGTTTAGCCAGCAAACAGGGAATACAAATGATTGTCAAACATCTATGAGAACAAACCTGTCACTGTAGCAACCCCCAAAACTGTTAGGAGAGTAATATTTCAAGTATGTCCTATCTAAACTCCCATGTTGTCAAACTGTGACTAGAGTGTGTACAGTAACAGAGTGAGATGTATGTGCATAATACTAATGTGTAATCTGGAAGTTTGTGTGGCAACAGTCAGGTAGTGCTAACAAACATTGCTCCCACAGGTATGTCGGAAACGAACACTGTGCTGAGAAATAAAGACCATTATAACCTGTACTGGTACTGTTCAGTCTGGTATTGTAGGGAATTGTGAGTGTTGCAGTTTCTCTGAATAATAAAGTATCACTGTCACCCACACTGTGCCACATAATATAACTGTGTAGGAAAGCATGTATATGTGTGTGTCAGGTCACTAAAGGTGGAAGAGGACAATATTCTAGATATGTTTCGGCACACCAGCATGTGGTCAACACATGGCCAGAGTTTGGGCAGAAAGAGTTGGATTGCTATGTGCACAACATCAACCCAGAATCTGGGAGTATGTGTAGAAATAGTTAGTTAGTGTTAACAAACATTCCCTCCACAGGTATACCAGGTAAGAGGTGTATACTGCAGGTAAAACCAGTTAATGTATAATGATGACAACAGCCATATCACTGTCCACACTAAGACTATAGGGTAGTGTAGTAAGACTTGTAAGGTGCAGACAACAGCACTGACTAGGAAAGTAATGTGGACTACAGGAATATACTAGTTGTTAATTGACATCCCCCCCCCCACCATATCTCCAACAATAATCAACATAACCACCCCAACTGGTATGTAATGACACCTATATTCTGATAATGTCCAATTGTTTGATAAATATTTTAATTGTTCCCATGCATGTGCCATATTGAATTATTTTAACATTGGTGGCATGGTGCCATCAATGTATGTGCATGCTGTTCTTATTACCACTGAGGTCCCATATATGCATGTGTTCTGTTTGTTATGCAAGTGTTCCGAATCTGGTGTCTGAGTTAATGGGAATATCTATGCATGCTGTTATACCTAACCCTGGAATGTGCTGACTATTACTAACCCACATATGATGATGAAATCTAAACACTATAGCACGCATGGGAAGGCCGGTCACAGTGGACCCACCTGTCCCACTTCAGCTGGCCATGGCACCTGGCACCAGTATATCTGGAGCCCAACCAGGGACCTCCCTGTCCATTGCTCCTGCACCACCTTTGAGTGGAACTGCCTTAGGGGATGGGGCTCACCCCCCCCTGGGAGCTGGCGTGGACAGGCACTTGTCACCTGTCTCCAGGTTGGGGTCATGGTGCGTAGAGAGATCAACCAGCAGCTTGGTGATCTTCTATGCCAGCTCAAGGGCCATGTGTCACAACTAGAGTGTCACTCTGGCTCTGCAACTCAGCCCCCAGCACAGCCACCACTGGGGCTGTGAAGGTGCATTGGTGACTCTCCATGGGTGGGGACCTCAGTTACACTGTTTCCACTAGGGGGCTTATGGGCTTCCTATTTCCCACCACCCTCCCCATCAAGGTGTTCACCCCCGACATGTGTCATATACTGCCCCAGTATGCTTCTTGTTTGTCTTGTCTGTTAACCTACCCAACATAACTCCCCATAATATACCTACTACCCCTCCCCAACATCCCACTCTCACCTGAAAAAAAAAAATTTCAATCTATTCCCACAAAAAAAACCTTGCCCCATACATAGCTGCCCATTTTGCACATGTGTCCGCTGGGCACATGTAATCTGGTCTAATTGGCATCACAACTTATTATTGTTGTTGTCACCCCCTCCCAGGGGTCTGAGTGTCCAAATCTACCTCCAAATTCAGTGTATTTCCACAGCTGTTGCTGTAGAAGAAATGGGCAGCAATGGACCTTCTCTACACCCTTCCTGCACATCCCTGGTTATTTTCCCTACTGTCTTTCCCTCTTTGTGTCACTTTTTCACCACTTTCCTATCAACCCCTTTTTCTTTTCTTTTAAAGAAATTAGCGTGTGGTAAGCGGGAGTAAGCACTTTTAAGCAGCAGTAAGCGGGTTTCAGCCTGTTTGCATGGGGGCAAGCAATGCCTACACTGGTTAAGCAATTTTGAAGCTAACTGAGTATAAGAAACTGTAACAGAAAGTTGGCAAGGCTTACCTCCACACAAACCCGCTTACAACTGCTCAAAAGTGCCTTAATCACTTTTATCCAACAGCTCTTGTTCTGCCCAGCAACAAAATAAACAGCCTCTGCAAGGCTCGAATGCAGGACCCTGCACACCATAGACAAAGTGATTTACCACTAAGCCATGTCAGATATACATGACTCTGATGTATTCACAAACTCATCATCCAGCCCACTCAGTCAACAGTACAGAGAATGTATGCCAAAATTTAGATGTATGTGTGTAGGTAAATATTTTAATATCTAAACAGATACAACATATATATATATATATATATATATATATATATATATATATATATATATATATATATATATATATATATATATATATATATATATATATATATATATATATATATATATATATATATATATATATATATATATATATATATATATAGATATAAATGTATACATATATATAAATATATATGAACATATAAACATGCAAATGCCTACATCTATAAATATATATGTCTACATCTATATGTCTAAATATATACAGCAAGTTACATATATGTAAGCAGATATATATATATATATATATATATATATATATATATGTACGTATATACGGACATAGTTATATTTATGCAAGCAGATATATACATATATATATATATATATATATATATATATATATATATATATATATACATATGGGTACCTATGAGTTGATCGACAACTTAAAACATCGACAGTGACTTCACCGACAAGTCAAATAACCGACATCGCAAAACACGGACGTTTACCAGGTAACGGATGTAAATTCGCTACTCATGCCTACCATGGTTGCATGACACTGCCACACTTACTAAACCATGGTAAGCATGAGTAGCGAATTTACATCCGCTACCGCAACGTCATCCAGTGATGTCGGTTATTTGACTTGTCGGTAAGTCAATGTCGATGTTTTAAGTTGTCGATCAACTCATAGGTGCCCACACATATATATATATATATATATATATATATATATATATATGTATATATATATATATATATATATATATATATATGTATATATATTTATATGGACATACATCTGTAGATAACAATGGGAAAATAACTACAACATATATGCCCACATGAACCGTTAATGGGGTTGAGAGGCCCCAAACAATATATGTCTTGTACAAATAGGAATACACCCCCCCACGACAAACACATCCACCCTGCAATACACTACCAAGTGTTGCAGATCCCATAACCAGGACCTGACACGACATGACCACAAGATGTCAATGCCAAAATTGATATTTTTCTGAAGGATGCACTTTTTGAGGGGCTCATTACTAAAGTTGAATTTGATTATTTGACTAACAGTACTCCTGTCATTCCATCTATTTTTGGCATCCCCAAGTCCCATAAGAATCCTTTAAATCCCCCTTTTAGACCTATAGCTGCCGCCAGGGTTTCCAAGACTGAGCCCCTGGTGGCATATGTAGATTATTACTCAAAGGGGATCCTGTAAGTTTGCCCACAGGTTCTTAAGGACTCCTGGCATTGTTTGGAAATGCCTCAGACAGTAGACTTGAGCAGGGACTTTATGTTCCTTACAATTGATGTAATCAATTTATTTTCAGTC